>NC_081412.1:205246198-205546198 GCF_030272615.1 Cryptomeria japonica | reverse complement strand
TGTGATGGACCAATACAAGACCCATTTAGAGAGGAACCTAAAGTATGAGCATCCCCCATGATTCTAGAGAGGGAGTGGAAGGACCTGATTTTGGATGCCAAGGAGAGAATTGAAAGGAAAAAAGGAAATACACCACCAGACGCCAGAAGAAGGTACGAGATACTATTAAGAATGTAATTATGTACTAATTAATTACTCTTTATATTTATATAATCTAACATATTTCAAAATTTTTATAGACTGACTGACATGTCAAAGGAAACCAAGGCAAGACAAGAAAAGCACGGGCAACGCAAACTCGACTCTGGTGGTTACATAAAACTTGTTGCACGAATTGTAAGTATCTCATGTAAACAAAATATTGCATCAAAATATTAATAAATTGTAAACATTTTTTTTTTATCAAACAATGCAAGCAAAATTCACGATACCAAGCAAAAATGCAGGGCTCTGAATTCAATAAAGCGCCCATAGAAGATGACAAGAGAATTGCCTACCAGCAAGACTATTCAACCGTGGTTGATTGGCTACAAGAATTGAGTGGGCATACACAACATTCAAGTGCATCTATCACACAGGTAAATATGCTAAATGGAAATTGTTTCAAATTGAATACTTTACCAATAATCTAATTGATGTTGAGTTCCAACATAAAGTGACTATATTTGTTTTAAATAAGAAAGAAATGATAACAATGTGCATGACATTGGAATGTAGCCTGCTAATCATGAAACACCACCTAGACATGAAGGTCCAGATGTGCATCCCAGTAGAGGAGGTATTCATTTTCTATTCAAATTTATTTATTTAGCTATTAATACAATTAAACATCTTAATTTGTAATTAGAGTAGTAATTAATGTAACCTTTTTTGTTAATATTTTAGAGCATGTAGTCGGTGTTGACCAAGTGGAGCATGATCTGGGTACACAACATCAGGAATGTGATGTTCCCCACTCACGTAAAGAGGATCACTATTATTCCTTTAAATAAATATAATTGCAATTGGTGTTCAGCATTAATGTAACCTTTAGTATTTCAACTCCAGATGATCTAGAGGGTGTTCAACATGTTGAGGTTGAGGCTACACAAAATGATGTGGCCCCATCAGGCAAAGAGCGCAACAATTATGTTCTCTAAATTAATGAAATACTTAATAACAATAATATTTTATTTTTTTTGAATTTAACCCATTTCTTTGTTATTGCAGAGGACCCCCCTTCACTTCAGTGTCCTCGTCCTCAGTATAGGACTAGACATACATCGAGATCATAAGCAGTTGGTAGAACATCTACAGAGGGGGGAAATGATGAAGAAACCAATTTTCCACTTAGTCTTTTCATAGCTTTAAAGAAAAAATAAAAAAAGAAATTCATGTAATCTAACTTATTTGATAATGACTGATTTTTATGTGTTAGTGAATGTAATTATGTGCTAATTAATGGTTATGGATGATATGTGTTAATTAATATTGATGAATGTTGCGTGTTAATTAATGTCAATCAATGTTATGTGTTAATGAATGTTATGTGATATTAATGAATGAATGCTATATTTTATTAATGGTAGAAAGAATGAATGAATGAATGTTATAAGATGTTAATGGGGAATTTAGAGTGATGTTAGGGGGATGGGAGGGGCCAAATGGGCTTCCACCTTCATGTGGTTGGTGCTGTTAAGTAGAGAATATTAAACTATTCTCGAAACCAAGCTAAGCTCAACAAGATAACACACTTTTCAATATTTCATTATGTTGCATAGTTAATCTTATTGAATCTTAATTGCAAGGTCCAATAGAGCCAATACGAACAACAACACCACAAGGTTCTGGGTATAATGAACTCCCATATTGTGTTGTCTGTACACGAACAATATGAGTTGCTTCTAGTGTTGATATCCAAGGCAGGACTGCAAAAGTTATGAATATGCCTCATCCTTGTAAGTTTTTTTATTACTTGTAAGTCATGAATATCCCTCATCCTTGTAAGTTTTTTATTACTTGTAAGTCATGAATATTACTCTTTAGTTGATTAAAATCATTTCAGTGAATGCAAATCTTGATTATTATACAGTGATATATGCACTATCAATATCAATTCCAAATTGAAACCCTTTCAGTGCATGCATGTTGTTTGCCAAAATGCCATCTCAAAAGTATCGGCAAACAAACATTGCCATTCACAAAATCAAGAAAGACAAACTGAAAATTAGTAGTAGAGCATTCAAGTAAACTGTTTGTCAAGAAGCATAGTTGAAAAGGTGCAAAAGAAATTGGTTTCAAAATAGGGGTAGACCATTACAAAATGGCAGCTTGGCATCATTTCTCTTCTTACTTCTCCTCAACCCTCTTGCTTTGTGCTCTCACTTTTTTACCTGGCACCTGTAACTCTCACTCTCACATTCACAGTTGTCAGCTTCTTGTTCTTTGTTTTTGTGAGTTGAAACAAGAATAGGAGGCAGTTTTATAAAGTTGGTGGGGTTTGGGTGGGACCCATAGGTTGTGAGGGTTTGACCTTGGGCATGGAGTTTGAAAAAAAAATTTGATTTTTTTAAAATCACTTATGGGTTGTTTGGCCATGGGAGATGCTTGGATGTCCCTGAGATGGTGAGGAGGCTCTTGGGAATCCCTCAAACATCTCAAGGATTTCCTAGAGATGTCTCAAAGATGATGGCATTGGATTGCACTAGGGTGGTAGGGGGATGTCCCATCCAAGTCCCTGTATTTTGAAGGTGTCCCCATTTCAAAAACAAATAGTTTTTGGGGAGGAAATGTCCTTGTGGAACATTGGCTCCAATACATACGTCTTGGTATGATTTTTTAAATAAGACACCAGACTTCATTAAATAATATCTTTAGAATCTATATTAATCAATAAAAGATGTTTCTAATTCAATGTATGCACCAAACCCTATTACCAACAATATAATAGCCCTAACCTACAAATTGGACTGGTTAATTTTCTCTAATCAAACAAACATGTAATCACTCCATAAACTAGGTACATTAAGCACACATCGAGTTATAAAATAACTAACTGTGATACATCAATATGCGAAAGTTTAATGACGTAGATATTAGGACTATAAAATACTATATCGTATCCTAATTCCTAAAATAGCCATTTTTGTGTGATGTGTGAAGTACAATACACAACTAGGAATTATGTTGAGTCAAATGCAAAATCGGTACTAACCATGGAAGGTGAGGATAAATCATGAACAACATATCTGAAGCAACACATGAATGACTCAAGTGCAGATGAATGCTAAAAAATAAAGTAGAAAACAATGCAAAATTAGGTAAGAAACTAGGTGACAATAAACCATGAACAACTTGAAATAATCTATAATTAATGATCTATGTGATCCATCACCATGTGACTATGAAACGTAATCTGCAAACAGTAAACTTGTGGACCATTAAGAACAAAAAGAAACTTGTTAGTAGATCTGCCATTTCTTGTCAATCAATAATCATAGAGCTTGTGATCTGCCATGCACCATGTATGTCGTATACCATATCTATATACAAACATTTTGTATCGAGTAAACTACATTTATTGATTCATTGTACTTGTTTTGCTTGGATCCAAACACCATGGAAACATAACCATTAATCCTAATAACCTCTGAACCATGGAGTGCAAACTTAATGGAATCATGTCCAAAATTTTGGTTAAAACAATCTAGGGAAAATAGTGGGATTCCAATTATCCATCTCAAAACACCATCATTGAAACTTCCATGTTCAATATACAGAAAAAATCTGTTTTTTTAACCATTTTACTTGTCAATATATTTTTTTGCTAAATAAAAGTTGGATTTATATTAAAAGAGATAAATATTACAAAACCATTTCAGCACGATTTATATCCCTATCATTTATCACTATTTTTTTTTGACAGATTGCTTCCTTTTTCCAGTGGCAGTGTTGTAGTATTGATTAATGTGCTACATCATAAAGTGATCAACTTAAAAGAAGTACTAAATTTTACCTGATATCTCTTTTAAATTGAGGGGTGAATTAGCTATATCCTCTAAACCAAGCATTATTTTATCATATTTATTGTCAACATTCCTTCAATACCTATTTGTGAATATTTAGAGTGACATTATTATCATCCTCCCCTTTGAACAAAATTATTGATTACATGAAATGGATTTTTTATGTCATTTTGCAATATACCATGGTTGTATATGTTTATATGTAAAGTCTTTCCTTCTTGCTATCTATTATAGACCATGTACTTACAACAACTCATGAGTTCCCCAAAAGAATATGGAAGACCACATCCTAACAAGCAAGTATCCATCATGGTACTCAAATGGGACCCTACTACCTTTCAAAGATGGGGTGAACTGGAAGAGGAAGACTTATACAAAATTCTTTACAAAGACATTGAAGATGACACACAAGATCACATTAGTCTACCATGTGAGAAATATGGCAAAGGCTTCAAGATTCTACAAAAAATTGGGTATGATGGAAAAAGCCCTCTTGGGTTACGAAAGGAAGGCATCATTGAACCTTTACAACCTAAATTGACTTTCAAAAAGGAACGTTCGAAAGGACTTGGTTTCTTGACTTCCAAGGTCCACACTCAAAGGACAAAAGAAGCCTTACAAATCAAAGCTGCCAAAATTCAACAAGAGGGTCGCTATTCCACAGACTCCAATGAATAGGAATGGGGTTAAGATAAATCCTCCAGTGACTACGAGCTCACCGAGACATTCAGAGAGCCAGATGAACCCACAGAAGAAGAGGAATTTTATAAAAGATTCAAAGTTGGTCAAGAAACAACCCATGAGGATTCCACACAGTCCTTGTCTCAAGGTCCTAGGTTGAAATCACATAGGATGAGAACACCTGTCCCAGAATGCGCTACTAGTGATGATAATTTGGATTCATTTGCGATCGAGACTGATGAGGAGAGTGCCATTGATGACCTCAATAATTACCTTGACATACCCAAATATAATTTCATCTTCACTCTTAGCCCCGCTAACTTCGAAGACATTAAAGGCCTTCCCCTTGTTCACCACCAACTCATTGATTGGGATCATGAAGGACCTGCACAGTTTGACACATTCCAAAATGATGAAGCTTTTATTGACTATCTTGGCATACGATATGATCTTCCCCCTGGGGACCATAAAGGGAGATACACTATAGAACTCAATAGTGTGGCATATTTTGGTGAGGGTGTCGAACCTTCCAGTCGCAAAAATGTGAAAATAAGAACAAACCAAGGATCTTATGGTGAAAACCACACTGTGGCACTGTCTGACCCAAAAAAAGTAAAAAGAAAGGACGTATCTGAGGGCAAAAACCTCTTTGAGGCACCCGAAGATGGAAGGCTCGACATTCTCCCAACATCATATGAGGAAAAGTCATCCATGTTGGTAGAGGAGACTATCAAAAAAAACATTGGTACAGAAGAAGTTCCACACAACATATTCCTGGCTCAATCGTTGACGGAGTCAGAAAGGTCAAAATTCATAAGTTTCTTCAAACAATGGCAAATCAACTTTGCCTAGTCATACGCTGATATGCCTAGATTAGATCCGGATTTGGTAATGCATCATTTGATAGTTAAACCAGGGGCAAAACCAATGAAATAGAAATTAAGAAAGATGCATCCAGAAGTCGCATTATTGGTCAAAGCAGAACTTGAGAAATTATTGGATGTCGGATTCATACGCCCAATTGATTATCCTGAATGGATCTCCAACTTGGTACCTGTCAGTAAACCAGATCGCAGCATCAGAATATGTACAGATTTCAGAGACATCAACAAAGCTTGTCCAAAGGATGACTTCCCATTACCAAATATTGACTTGATTGTCAATCTCACAGCAGGTCATGAAATGTTATCGTTGATGGATGGATTCTTTGGTTATAATCAAATAAATATCGCACCTGAGGATCAACATAAAACATCATTCACTTGTCCTTGGGGAACTTTTTGCTGGAATGTCATGCCCTTCGGGCTAAAAAATGCAGGTGCTACATATCAAAGAGCCATGATTACTATCTTTCATGATCTCATGCACGTAACTATGGAAGATTATGTCGATGACCTCTTGGGAAAATCAATAGACAGAAATACACATTTGGACATACTTTCAGTCGTCTTTGATTGGTTGGAAAAATACAAAGTAAGATTAAACCCCAAGAAATGTGTTTTTGGAGTAACTTCCGGGAAGCTCCTAGGATTCAGTGTATCCAAAAGAGGAATCGAAGCCGATCCAGCAAAAGTTAGGGCCATCTTGGAGATGCAACCACCAAGAAATATCAGTCAACTTCGGTCTTTACAAGGCAGACTCCAGTGCATACGAAGATTCATAGCACAACTTGCAGATAAGTGTAATCCTTTTCAGCAGTTCCTACATAAAAACATCAAATTCAAATGGGATGATAACTGTCAACAGGCTTTCCAGACACTCAACTATTATCTTCTGAATCCGCCAGTTTTGATGCCACCATTTCCAGATCAGCCTTTGTTACTATACATATCAACTACTCCAACAGCACTGGGGGCACTCTTAGCACAACAAATTGCTGAGGGCAAGGAAAAAGCAGTGTACTATATCAGTCGCACATTGGTGGGATATGAGCTAAACTACACACCAATTGAGTGTGCATGTCTCACCGTGGTCTTTGCTTCGCAGAAATTACGACATTACATGCTCACTCATAAGACTAAATTGGTTGCAAGAATCGATCCATTGAAATACCTTCTCAATAAAGCGACACTTATTGGGCGACTAGCCAAATGGGTAATGATCCTAAGTGAATTCGACATCGAGTATGTGGACAGAAAAGCAATAAAAGGACAAGCCATCGCAAATCAATTAGCAGATGCTCCCATGATAGATGATGTTCCTCTAGGTTCAGAATTTCCAGATGAATCCATTTTAACAATGTCACATGCAAAGCCATGGTAACTGTACTTCGATGGCTCATACACACAGCATGGAGCAGGAGCTGGCATCCTCTTTATAACTCCTCAGGGGGATTCTATACCAAAATCATACCGCTTATCATTTCCTTGCACTAATAATATAGCGAAATATGAGGCATTAAAAATTGGATTACGAATTGCAGTTCAGTGGAAGATCTAGGAACTTCGTGTTTTTGGGGACTCTCAACATGTAATCCATCAAGCAACTGATGATTACCAAACAAAAGATGAAAAATTAATGCCTTACAAACAAATGGTGGATGACCTGAAACAACACTTCACAAAGACAGATTTTGAGCAGATACCAAGAGAGTAGAATCGAGCCGTAGATGCCATGGCTACAATTGCTTCACTGATCGATCTACCTCCAAATGAGACCCGTTATGAGTTCTTGGTGGATAACCTTTTTGGTTCCCTCATATGAAATCATTTCTACTGAGATGATATGTGTTGTCGGTCCCGAGTCCCAGTTATATGGTTCCATTTTCACATACCTTCGTGACAATACCCTACCTCCTGATCTATCAAATAACCAACGTCGCACTTTCATTCGCCAATCCTCTCGATATGTCATTTTAGCTGATATCCTATACCAACGAGGTCTAGATGGCACTCTTCTTGGATGTTTAGAAAGCGATGAAGCTCAGATTGCATTACGTGAAGTACATGAAGGGATATGTGGTCCACATGCTAGTGGTCCTACCTTGGCCAAGAAACTCATCAGGACTGGATATTACTAGCCCAATATGGAAAAGGACTCATATCAGTTTGTCAAGAAATGTAAGCAATGTCAAATTCATGGAGACCTCATACATGCACCAGCACAAGAACTTCAACCAATTGCGTCTCCTTGGCCCTTTTGTCAGTGGGGACTCGATCTCATAGGCAAGATTCACCCTCCTTCTTCTAATGGTCATAAATTCATTATCACTGCCACAGAGTATTTCACAAAAAGGATTGAAGTCGTGCCTCTCACACAAGTCACTGGAAAACAGATTGCTACGTTCATCCTCAACTCTATCATTTGTCGATACCGTATTCCTATTTCCATTATCACTAATAACGGGAATCCCTTCAAAAACCAGGATGTTTGTGAACTCTCTGACTGCTTCCATATTTCCCATCATTTCTCCACGCCATATTATCCCCAAGGTAATGGTCAAGCTAAGGCATCTAATAAGACAATCCTTAAAATCCTAAAAAAGACAGTCAACGATGCTGGCCGTAATTGGCATATCTAACTTAATCCTGCACTTTGGGCCTACCACACAAGTGTCCGCACACCTACAAGAGCTACACCCTATTCACTTGTCTATGGCGCTGAAGTCATCTTGCCTATTGAGGTCGAGTTACCCTCTTTACGGGTCTCTTTGCAAAACATCATTAGTGATGAAGACTATAGGGTCTCTCGCTTACAAGAGCTTGAACTACTGGATGAACGAAGACAAACTACTTTTAATTATCTCAAGGCTTACCAACAACGAATGAGTTGCAGCTCCAATCACAAGGTCAAGCCTCGCACATTTGAGGTAGGTGAGTTGGTTCTCAGAGAAAACCCCAAAAATCAGCAAGACAGAGAGAAGAAGGGCAAGTTCGAACCAAACTGGCTTGGTCCTTACATCATTACAGTAGCATATGGATTTGGGGCATATCAACTCTCAACTCCAGAAGGTGAACCTTTGGAGGATCCTATCAACAGCATGCACCTTCGCAGGTTTTACACATAGCTCTTTAGAGTATCCTAATTCAAAAAATACAAAAAAATCAAAAAATTCAAAAATACAAAAAAAATTATAAAACAAAAAAATCGTAACTTGGTGAAAACTTGACAAACAGGCGCCTTGTGACACAAAAAACATTGAAAAATTGAAAAAAGTAAAGAGAAATAATTTTGTCCAACAGTGAAAACCACTTCGGTGGTGCCCTGGGCAAGTACCATGGTGAAAACTGGGTCACCAGCGCCATGTGTAGAGACATTGCTCCTCCCTCCTTCAGGATTCACTTTCATCCTTTCACTTTGCACACACTCACAACCTATTCATTCATAATAAACTTACCCATTCCCATCATGGCTTGTTATTGATCTACCTAAGATTGGTTAGCCATTCATAATAAACCTCCCTTTTCCTCCCTTTCCGTCCATAATAAATCAGCTCCTATCTATGGCTGAGGCAAATCCTACGTCTAGTGATGGGTGTGGAACTGAGAACATCACATGTTTCGAGGAGTACAGTTTCTTCCAGCTTCCTTCAGTCTATTCGTGCACAATCCGCAATAAAGCAACATTTGCATCACAGATCTGCAATAAAGTTCCGTCTTCTTCGGAATAAAGTATCAGTTTCATGGATTCAGTCAGTTTTAGATGAGACACAGTAGCAACAATGGGCTTCAACAACTCAAATCTTTCAACAGACTCAAACAACATATGGTTCCGTGCTATCTATCCATTTTGTGAAAGTAAACATTGTGACCACAATCAAATAAGACTTATACAAGTGACAAGAGACACTAAACTTGAGGGCTACAGTGGATGTTGGTGTCGAGTCTTGGTTTTCTTTTGATTTTTATCTTTTGGTGACATGTCTTTTAGCTTTTCCAGGATGTCTCTGACTAGAGATTCTATCTCCAGGATGTCTTTGACTAGAAAGGCGAGGATGGGGTATCGTAACCTATTTGTATTTGTTGTCTGTGGATTGTCTCTTAGTAATGCTATGACTTGTCCAAGGATATGAGGACACTATGAGTCTAGAATGAATTGGGGCATTCCTTATTTGTGACTATCTTATCTCCATGCAAATAGGTACAATGACTTTCTGGGTTGAACATATGCCTCGATTGTCATAACCTACTTGCCATAATAAAGCTCAATGATGATAACGCACAAGAAGCTCTTTCACTTTCATATCTTCTGTCTTTCATCCCCCTTTCTTGATTGACTTCCATCATCCTTCTCAAGTCTGTGTAGCTTGCTATCACACGACTGAGTATAATGACACACCAAAAACATTTGCATTTCATATAGTTGCACTTGCATTACCACATATAAGCATTTCATACATACATATAGATATCACAATTGCATCACATCCTGTACACAACACATGTTAGAACATTTTACATTCTCATCATGTAAATAGTAATTGGCATTAGCATATTCATCTGCATTACATACATTCAAATTTGCATCATGCATACACATATAAAACATAAAAGAACAAAAATATTGCATTGCATCATGTACATATTTGCATCCATGTCATAAGCATCACATAAAACATACATCACAAGTACATCTCATCACATAGGTACACATGCATATAGCTGCCGCAAAGATGAATCATCTCATATATATAATCATAAGTGTCATGATACAATGATGTCAAAATACATATGGCTACAATCACCCAAAGGTGTCTACATCATCATACAAAAATGGTACAATACTGATACATAGGGAGCCCTCTACGGCTATGATGAACTCCCTCCCTTAGAGCCACTTGGCCTCGATGGAATCTGAACCCCTGAGGACCCACCCCAGGATCATCCCTCCTGTCCCCTCTATCTGGTGGTGGTGGAGGACCCATAACCCCACCACTAGATTCCTGTCTCCTCCGACTCCCTCCCGTAGCTGTCTCTATCTGCGATGGTCTATGGAAGCTCCTCGCCCGCTGATTAGCTGGCACCGCACCATAATAGAGATCCCACCAGTAACCGATCTCCTCCCCTGCCAATAGGACGTAGGCATATCCAGTCCTCGTGTCCTCTGTCGCCTGCCTCCCAGCCCTCAGTGTTGTCTCAGCCTCTGTGTAGCGCTGAATGGCCTGATCCCGCTCCCGCTCAGTATCTCTGAGCTGCCTCTTGAGCCTATCCCTCTCTCTCTCTAGCTCCTGGATCTCATCTGCCTGTCCCTAGCAGATCTCCCTCAGCTCCGTCAGCTCATCCTCCTCTGCCTCAGCCCCCTATGGCTCTACCAGTGGCTCCCCCTGTATGGGTGCCTACCCCTGTGCCTATACCTGTCCCTATACCTGCACCTATCTGGGACCCTGTGCTCCTAGCACCTATAGCGGTAATCCACCACAACCCCTCACCACCTGAGCCTGCCTGTCCTCTCCACCCTCCCTCCGTGGTGCCACCCTCCTCTCTCCAACTGCCCCCCTCCTCCTCCGTCGGCCTCTACCCCCATCATCTCCATCATCATCACCATCCCCACCACCATCTCTATCTAGTATCTCCCCTGGATCCGTCAGGCGTGGGAATGGATGCTCAGCCCAGTATGCTGTGTACTTGGCATCCATGTCGGCATCCTCGATCTTTGGCCACATGTCCCAGGGTAGGGGCATCATCTCTACGAGCTGTGTAATAGCCTGATCATATGATAATAAGGGCCCAAACTACGCCTGATCCGTGACAGTCCGTGCATACATGCCTGAACCCCGTGGCATCTGCTGGATCCTGTCGAACTGCCTGCCCACCCTGTCCACTAGCTGCCTCTCTAGCACATAGGGCATCCGCCCAATTAGATACTTGCTCTGGAAGGTGTAGGGTAGCTCTACCGCATCATCCTTCCACTGCTCACATCCAAGGTATGGCCTCCATATGACCATATCAATGTCATCAATCACCCGCCGCCAGTGCTCTAACCTGCCAATCCATGGTTCTGAAGTGATCATGTCGTACAAGTGTACAAAACTGCATCCATGACCTCTGCCCCTGAAATGTATTGGTCTCGTCACTGGTAGATGGTCATAGGCCCACACCTGTAACAATGTGACCCCGCAGCCCAATCCCACTGACTTGTGGTACACAAACTAATGTAGCTCATAATACAGGTGTGCTAGCACACATGGTACCTAGGCATATCTAGTGTGCTGTGTCACCAGTGTCTCCAATGCACCTCCCTAGCCCACAGCCAACCCTCGTGTCACTTTATCAGGACACAAGAACCCACTGATCACTCCTCCTATCACTGTTGGCAGCGCTAATCCTGTAGCTATCATGGTGTCCCAAGCCACATGTCCAACCCTCATCTCTAATCCTGGGTCCTGGAACACTCATCTCAGGGCCTCCCTGTCTCCGTCTTGATCGTAGGAAATCAGCTCCCCATCTATCGGTATCCTCAGGATCCTGTATACATCCTCTAGGGTCACTGTCATCTCACCCATCGGCAAATGAAATGTACATGTCTCGGAGTGCCACCTCTCCGCCAGTGCAATCAGAAGTCCCATGTTTGCCCAAAACTCAGGCACATACAGAATATGTCTCAGACCCATAGCCTCAATCGCAGCTCGGTCCTCAAAGGTCAGCTCAGGTCGCAATCTTTGCGTCGATGGGAATCTCTCCCATGACTCCAACATAGGTAAATACTCCTCCAGTCATGTAAATCAATCATGTCAGTCATAGTGGCATTCAATGTTCATCACAAAATGCTACTTTTTATCTAAGTGCATATCGCATTCTATCCTAGTGACACTCACTGTTCATCATAAAGTGTTGCTATTTATCCTAGTGGTACTCCCCATTCATCACAAAGTACTACGTGTTTGGCACTCCCTATTCATCACAAAGTGCTGCTCACATTTGCACTCACTGTTCATCACAAAGTGCTGCTCATATTTTAGTACTCCCTGTTCATCACAAAGTACTATATCTTGGTACTCACTGTTCATCACAAAGTGCCTAGATCTATCCTGTCCTAGGGCCTCTGCTTGAGTGAATCCTCTTGAGTAGTTTTCTAATTGGCAATGTATGTTCTATCATAGAATTGTCAATCCTAGCCCTATTTGCTATCCTAGTTTTCCCTAGAGGACCTGCTTGAGCATATCCTCTCAGTAGCTTATCCAATCGACATCGTATGTTCATCACAGAACTGCTGATTTGAGCTTGAAGACATATTGCATTACCTAGCATGCATTAATGGCAACAATAAATGCATCAAAGTACAAGGAGGTTTTGTGGTACTTACTGGCTCTCCTACCTCTGCTAGCCTCTGGAATCAACGAACGCAATCGAATCTGTGAACAAAGGCCATCGCTGCTGACTGCTGTTGCTCTATTCTCTCTCTGCACTCTAATCTCTTGGTTGTGTAGATGACAATGAGGATGTATTTCCTTCGTGGTCTACCTTATAGAATGCCCTAGCCCTCGTTTCTCGAGTCAATCTTCGTTATCCCGTGACTTTGTCACTTTATCCGGTCAGTCCATTCTATCCCGTCTTTCTTATCGAGATATTGTCTGCGATATTTTCAGACATTTTCATCCAATCTCTCAAGGGGGCATATCATTCCCATCTTGGGGCAACTTTGTATCAGTTCATATTATCTTCTTTGAAACAACGCGACAAGCCGCATTGTCTCAAAGAGGGGCAAAATGTAGACACCCAAAATTGTCCAGTCTAATTAAATAAATATTTTATTTATTTAATTATCTAAGCTTAATTCTTCTATTAATTAAATAAATCTTTATTTATTTAATTAATTCATTTATCCTCTTCTAGCCTTATTTCTCATTTAAATAAATATATTTATTTATTTAAATTATCCTTTTCCTAAATTAAATAAATATCTTATTTATTTAATTGATCTCACTTCTTCTATTAATTAAATAAATCTTTATTTATTTAATTAATTCATTAGCCTTTTCTACCCATGACACATGTCATTCATCTCTTAATTCATACACTACCTACCCCTTTCATTATTTTATTATTTCTTTTACCTACCCTCTAATCATAGCCGACCTCCTTTTACACCTCTCAATCTTATCCCTCCATTTCATATAGTGTCTTCTATATAAGGAGATGCTTCCTTCATTATCAAACCCTAATCGAATGATCTTTTTGACTTGACTACACTATGATCCTACTTGCAACCACATTCCGTTCTTTGTTGAGCTCTTGTGCACATAAAATCTGAGAGCAAATATATCAAGCAAGATCAATGGAGATAGGAAGAATGGATATCCAAACCCTATTGGACATGTGATGGTATAATCTTTGTGATTTCATTTGATTTGCATTGTCTTAGGTAATCTTCATATGTTATGGTGGATCTTTGTTGTTGTTAGGCTAGGGTTTTGTGGTTGAATTCATTTAGTCTTTCAACATTGTTGTTATCCTTTTTCACCATGTACAGTCTTTTAATTCTAGTATAGATTACTTGAACCTAGTCTATGTGTCTTTATAGTCAAATTCATGGAATTTCAGCAATTTAATTCTTAGTATATAGCAATAGCCTATTAGCAAGCTCACTCTAGCGAAAACAAATTTGAAAGAATTCATAAAATAGGAGTTGTCAATGACATATACTGACACTTGAGTTTTATGTTTCTTTTGTTATAGGCTCCTTTGATGTAAGGGATAAAGAGGATCGATGGATACGAAGATGGGTTAAGAAGGGGGATATGATTATCCTCCCAGGAGGAATCTATCATCGATTTACCCTCGACACAAACAACTACATTAGTGTAAATGCTCTTTTATCTCAAGGACACTCACTATAAATCATTTCTTATATGAACTAGAGGATATTATTATTGTTTCTTTGATTTTTATCGTAGATCCTAAGGCTTTTCTAGGGTGAGCCAGTCTGGACAACATACAATCGTCCTTGTGAGGAGCATCCTGCTAGGTAAGAACCCTAATGCTTGTATGACCAAGATGAGAATTTCAATTTGATTATTTTCAAGAAAACCTGAACATTCTAGTTTTACATATAAAAATGATATATTTTTGTGATGGCATGTTCTAATATGTATTTTCTTTTGATAGATTGGTTGTAGGATCTAGAGAGGACCCACTTCCAAACAGATAAAGTTGTTATAAATAGGTTATTGGTGAACACTAATTGAAGAAAATCAATGCAGAACCACATCAACAATAACCAACACAGTTAGAAACATTAATCTAAAGTTTCTTTTTAGCCCTCACCTTTCTTGACAACTTATTTATCTTTTGACAACACCAAACTGCTTGAGAAGGATCTTCTTACTCAAAGAAAAAATGTGATAAAAAAAATTGTCCAATCACTCGCATCAACATCAACCATGCCAGAATTTGATGTTGCAAGATCCAAGATGGATATTGCATAGCATAGAGAAGCCATCATTTAAAGGAAACAGGAACCCAGTGAAGACATTAAGAGGGCATGAAGGCACAACCAAGGTAGGGAAAATCTTGGAAACATGAGAAGGAGCACTTGGAGAAGAAGGTAGGGAAAATAGCAGTCTGACCAATAGAGAAGCTAAACTCTAAGAGCAAACTACCAGAGATAGCAAGAAACTCCCTAGCCAAAGCAGGGGAGACAAAACCAACAATCTCTGCTTAGGGAGGAGCTCTAGACCCCAAATCTGAAGAAAGAAATAGAGCTAAAGTAAGTGAAATGGATAACAACAAGAATGTAAAGTGTACCCCTGATTTGCTAACCAATTTTTTTTTCACTTTTTCATGATTTAGTTTTCAGACATTATAACAAACACTTGACATGTAAATTTCTCAAATAGTATGCTCTGCAAAATTCAACAGCCAACACTTTTTTCCAAAATACAAACAACAGGCATTACATTAAATAATTTGCTTGCAATTCAGATCATAGTGTTTCTAATTTGAAACAAGTTTATTGATGTCAGAGTTCTAATGATATTGCATGTACTGAATTCGAGATTGTAAACCCAAATATCATTCATGGATAAAAATTGTTAGGAAATATATTATTAGTGTGAATTTTGTTACAATGGTGATGAGTTGTTTTAAACAACTGACTAGTTCTAGAGTCATGTAAAACTACATGGAGAAATTTGTCAACCTTTCCGTCATTTAAACCAAGCAGTAAACCTTTATGTATATGTATATGCATATGCATATGGATATGTATTTTGAAAAGTATTCCCTTAATTTAAAAATTATTAACAATAAAATGGTTGTACTTCAATCAGTTGAGCATAATTGGTGTGGGTGATGATATGTTTCTTGATTATACCATCCACAAAATTCTCAAAATTAAATGAAAATCTTTAATGAATACACAAAACTATATACATATGCAGGCGCACCATGGTTGAGATGGTCCAAATCCCTAGTCTCACTCTAGGACTAAGCTCATGCCATATCTAATGAAAGACATCTCAAATACATCGTCGGTAGAAAGCTGCAAAATGCCATTTTAATACATAAGCAAGACATACACAATTGGGCACAATCACCAAGAGAACGGTAAAAAGTGTGTTTGATATCATTGTCCTAATTGTGGTGTGGTCACGAAGAGATCACCGTAAATTTGTCAACCTTTCCTTCATTTAAACCAAGTAAACCGTTGACAAATGAAGGAAAGGTTGACAAATTTATGGTGATCTCTTCATGACCACACCACAATTAGGACAATGATCTCAAACACACTTTTTACCATTCTCTTGGTGATTGTGCCCAATTGTGTGTCTTGCTTATGTATGAAAATGGCATTTTGCAGCTTTCCACCGATGATGTATTTGAGATGTCTTTCATCTAGATATGGCATGAGATTAGTCCTAGAGTGAGACTAGGGAGTTGGACCATCTCAACCATGGTGCGCCTGATCATATTAGCTTGAAACAATGTGCCTCATATTAGCCTCAAACCTATGCCCCCTACTGGTAGGTGGTGGGGATAGAATATCATTTGCTGTACATATTTATGTCTGGATAATAATAATTTTTTTTGATAAAAATATTATCATCGTCAGAATTACGATGAATACCAAGCTTTCCACCGATGATGAAATCGGCGGACATACAGCGTTCTCATCGGTGAAATGTTCTAGAGTCGTCACACTTCCAACTCAAATCACACAAACATCTGACAAGGATGTTGTACGTGCGATGACACTTCGTAGTCGGACAGTTATCGATGCCTCTGAATGGACCGACCACACAAGCATCGGAAAAACAACATCACCATCGGTGCGAAGTTCCAAATTGCCATCGACTTTACGATGAAATCTACTAAAGCATCCGACGAGGATGCTGCATGTCCGAGGACTTTTTTTACCGGAAGAGTGATCATGCCCACCATCGGCAAAGTCCATGGGATTTTTTTATTTCTGATGGTTAGGGCATCATCGATAAATCCGACAACGAGTTTTCGATGACTATTTTTGTCAGCACTCCAATGAAAATTAGTCGCAATTCTGACAATCGATCATCGGAAATTAGCTCTGAATGTACTAGTGTGATGTATCCTTCCCATGTTTGGTAGTCCATCCAAATCTGCATCCTACTCTTGGAAAGAGATGTCAATTGGTCATGTGTATGTTGTTTGCATGATTGATCTTTTTTCTTTGATTTTTATCTTATGTTCCATGACTATACTTCTTCAGGTTTGCCTTAATCATCCTATATTTTGGTATGTCTTGGTTGGTGTATAATGGAGCATATTTTTTGTGTTATCATTTTTTTTATATTCTCTCTTGTATGATCCAGAAATCTATCATTTACATCATCATGGTGTGTGTGAGCCTATGTGCATTGGGATACCTATTGTTTGAGAGTCTAGTCCATGCCTTGGATATTCACAACATATCAGTTCCTATAATCAATGGTGTAGATAATCATTGGCAATATAAGACTAGGTTTTCTCTCCACATTTACACAATAGGAAATTGCATCCACTTCATTTTTCTCATTCATCCTATTTAATCCATTTATCTTGGAGACTCCAATTCATTCATTCCCCCTTCATCATCCTTATCCTTTTTAGATTCATTCATCCTCAATCCTCTAGTCCTCTAATCCATTTTGAGAGCACACACGTGTTCTTAGAACCTGCATTTCCTCTCGAGGGGTCACACCACTACCTCCTCATCATCCTTCCTCATCTTACCTATAACTAGGGCATCATGCTACTAGTCCTTATACTTTCCATCCACTATGTTTAATTATTCTTTTATACAACATCACTTCATGATGCTATATCAAAGAGGGGCAAAATCTAGACATCTAAAATTAAATAAATTAATATTTAATTAATAAGCCTTCCCACATAATTAATTAATTAAATTGTTTTGATCCCCTTCCTCTTAAGATTAATTAAATCAAATTTAACTAGTCTTATCACTATAGTCCTATAATTAATTTATCAAAAATAATTATTTCCCATTCTTCTAAAAGTCACCTCAATCATTATTTCTTCTAAATCTCTATAGTTAATTAACTTTAATTAAATACTTGCTAACCATGTGATCACTTTTTCCTAATCATATCATCTAGCCTAATTAATCCACCTTAATCATTATTATCATCATCTCTCAATTTTATATTCCTCCACTCATTCTCTCTCCTTATGTAATATCCTCCTAACTTTCCCACTTGTACTCCTAATCCTCATTAGCCCACCTAATCACTCCATTTAATCATTTGCACACCCCTAATCACCTTGGTTAGGGATAAGTCAACTCTTTGCCATAAATGGCTTTACGATCTCAATCCCAATCTTAAATGCACCCAGTTTGGTCCTTTCAAGAAAATTCAAATTCTTTTAATCTTCCCATGTGCATCCTCTTTCCAAGGGATTTTTAATTCCTTTTCTCATTTAGCCTTCCCACACATCCTCTTATTTTGGAACTTTTAATTCCTCTCCCCTTTCTCCAAGGTAACTTTAATTATTTTTTCTCTTGCCAATGTACTTGGGAGCTCTTGCCCATGTACCCTGAGGGGTGTGGGGACAAGAAATGCCTTAATGGAAAATCTCTTGAATTGCACACCTTGTCCTCTCAATCTTCTCCTCCACTTTATTTCAATCTCATCCCTTCATACAAAATCATTCTTCGCCCTCCATTTTTGCCTCCTCTAATCTATAAATTGAAGTCTCCTCCTTTCACAAATCATCTACTTCCATCATATTCTTATGTTGTCCATTTCATCCCTTGATCCACCTTTCATACATTGTCTTGTCGTCCATTTGAAAATCAAAATCCTCCATCACACCCTCATAATGCCAAAATCTTGACTCACCCATCTCATCCATATTTATAATCAAACCCAATCCAATCTTGTTGTGTAGCAGAGACAAATCCACAATTCCTCATCCAAGGAGAAAATCAAGTGGAACAACAAGGTTCCTCTACTTCATCAATCTCAATCAGAGGAAGAAGTTAGAAATGAAGGTATATTGGTTTATTTGTGTAATTTATTGCATTGTTTCTATGTTTTATTTAATTATACACTAGGAATTAGGCCCAAAATATTTCCCCTCTACATGGCTAGCCAAATGTTATATTACCTAAAGTTAGAGGTAAGTTGTCAAAGCTTAATGGCACACAAAATGAATCAGCTAAGAAAGAGTTACAAAGATTCAATGTTATAATGTATGACTATGAAATAGACCATGTGGATGTAATCATGAGGTTATTTGTCGAATCCCTAAAGGATGAAGCAAGATATTTATTCTTGAATTTTCTTCCACTTTCAATCAATTATCGGAAGGAATTCCGGTCAATCTTCATTGAACAATTTGGTGAAAGGGTTTGTGTTGCACTAGTTGTAATGGATTTCATAGATATTCAGGTTAATGAAGATGAATTGGTTCCAACTTTCAACCTTAGGTTAATGAAGATGAATTGGTTCCAACTTTCAAGCTTAGGTTTATGAAATCATTGAAAAAAATACTAGAGGATACTAGACCCAGTGATGCATTAGCATTAATTTTTTATTTGGGTGTATATGATAGAAAAATGAGTTACCAATTGAGGAATGAAGACCTTGAAAGTTTGCATAAGGCCATTCAAATTTACATGAATATTGAAAAGGTATCAAATTTTGGAATGAGTATAAGATTAAATCATGATAAGGGAGTTTTATATGTAAGAAAATAGTGCTATTTGAAAGTTAGGGTATTTGGCAAAAAATTAGGGTTTTCACAATTTGATACATTGTAATTTTTTCTTGGGGACCAACACATTCAAAAGAGGATTCAAATCGAATAGATCTAGTCTCAAAACACCAAGGACCGGGTTTAAAAATTCTTATTGGATTGATGGTTTTTGATAAATAAAAATCTCTGTAAGTTTAATTGTTAAAGTTAGGGTTAAAGTGTCAAAAATGAAGGTAAAAATGCAAAAATGGTAAGCTACAAGTGTCAATTTGAACTACAAACCTGGATCTAACTAGTGTAAGTGGATTTAGAACTGTTCTTGGAAAAAGCTTCTAAAAATAAAGGACCATTTCGCCCACACTCTAGTCCTTCAAAATTTCACACTCCAATGGGGGATTGATTCGTCACTATAAAAAATAGTTATTTTGAAGATCACAACTCTGTACCTATTTCTTGTACATAGAAAGAAGGGCTAATAGGTTGGAAATAGGACCTTTCTTAAGTCAAACCCCAATTTTGGAATTAATGATGAAACAGTAATGAAAGAAAATTGAATTGTAGTAATGAAAATGTTGTCCTTTTGAGGAAGATGTTGAGTAATGATTAAAAATATAAATGATATACCTCCTTGTGAAGTTTTGTTTGTCACCACATAGAATTATGGTTTTATGAAGTCTTCAACAACATGCAACATTAATTTCAACTCCAATGCTTGAATCTTGACCTTATTGTTGCTCCTATGATTGAAGGAAGATTGTTTACTTGTTCACTTGACTTGAATGCTTGATTGCTTGATGTTGAATTGAAATTCATGTGTGTCTATATGATGGATGGATTTATTGTCCAAATCAGAGGGGAAAGCCTCATTTTATACTTCCCAGTCAAGAAACACACTAATTTTCTAACATGAGCCGACATGGGGCTGGGTTTCCCTCTCTATATTTTGAAACAACCAGAGGGCCCAAAGTAAAGCCCTATTTGGGAGGAATAAGGTGTGGTTCCTTGGTCCTATTAGGGACCAAGGAACCATTTCTTAGTCCTACCCAATTTTGGGGCCAATATAAGGCTCTTGAATGATGCATAAAGTCAACATGAAGTCAAAATTACATGTTATGAGAAAAAAAGGTCCTTATTAGGCCTAGGGGTCCAAATACTAAGGTGAAGATCCAAATCCCACTAAAATTAGAAGGAAGTACAATTTAGGAGGCTACATTTAGCTCCCACTTTAGTAGGAGTATGAGACTAAGCATACTCTTGGTAGAGTACAAAGGTTCACATTGAAAGGATTTCATCAAGATGCTAAGGAGGCAAGACACACCAAGACCCCAATGGAATTTAGGTATGTTACAACTTCTAGATCAAGAATAAAGGGACATTATAAGAGAAAGAGAACCATGAATGCAAGACTAGTAAGGCTCACTTACCATGTCATCGAAATAAAAATAGCAAAATTACAAAGAAAAAGACAAGGTTCACTAAGTAACTTGAGTATCGAGATATGCAAAGAGAGAAATATTAACTAGAGCATATTCTCCCATGTTAAAGAAATTATGTACACTATAATGAGAGAAATTTCTTTATGGTAGTATACATTCATCCAAAAGAGAAGCATGTTATAACAATGATATTCTCCTAAGAAAGGACATGTCAAAGGATAGTGATCACAACACAAAATACATAAGGGTTCTACTTAACTCAAGGGTCAGTATGCTCACATGATAAATAATGTATATCATGTATATATTTGCATTGAATTATCCTCATCCCCCAAAGAAAGTAGAACCACTACGAAAGAAGGGCACATTTTTCTTTTGAGTCATCATGGGAGAGACTAAAAGAGATCTCAATGCTTTACATCATCCTCAACTAGACAACACTAGGGACAACAAATAGAAGAATTTGACAAAAAATAGAATAAGGTTATGAGAGAGAGAGAGAGAGAGAGAGAGAGAGAGAGGGGGGGGGGGAGGGGGGATCTATGAAATAAATGAAGCTACTCAACCAAGTCCTTTTTCCTCCCCATCTCATTGAACATTGTTCTGGGAAGGTAAAAAATATGAAAGAGGACAAATGTAGAACACAATAGATAAAACTATCACAAGTTCCAAACAAGGATCATTCTCTAACGATCGATCACTTTGTTTGTCACTAGAAGCTAGGATTAATGCTTGAGAAAATTATTTAGATAAATCATTGTCAACATCAACATATTCATATTCATCACTTGAATCAACATTGTTAGTGTGAACATCATTTTCATCCATCTCTTCATCAAGATTAATCAAAAATAGGATCTTTAATTGGAATAGAACATGAACCATATTTTTTCTTCAGAATATTATGTCTTGGAGATTTAGGTTGAACTTCCTCCCTAGAGTTAGGCGAAGGATGGACAAATGAGATCATGTCAACATTCAAAGTCTTTGTGGAGGAAATAGGTTGAGAAGTAAGTTCACAAGCTCTAGCATGATGTATACATAGACATTCTCTCACACAATGGTTTCTTTTAGTTTTGACAGAAGGCTATGAAGGTGTGCAATCAATAGGCATAGGCTTCACTTTTTTTAAAGAAAAATGTAAAAGAGAAGTTTTTTTAGGTTGAAATATGGGAGATGCGAGGCACTTTCCTTTGTAAGATGTAGGAGGTGGAACTGCAACATATAAAGGAGGAGTAGAAGGTGTAGGAAGAAGATCGGGTCCATCATGAGGAGGAGGAATAGGTCTATTATGGAGAAGAGGAATGGGATTAGGATCTCTAGGCTTTCTCAAGGATAAGATCATCTCATTCTTCCATCTTTGATAAGATTGAAAAATAGCATCACTTTGAGGCTTAAGAGGTTCAAATTGTTTATATAAAAACTAATCAAGATTAACATCTCCTTGCCTAATCATGGGTTGGTACATGCTATGATTTATTATTACAATTTTGTCACCAAGAGGGAATTTTAGGCACTTATGAATAGTAGAAGGGATCACTTTCATGGAAGAGAGCCAAGGATGTGCCATCTTCAGATGAAATTGTTTCGATGTAGGAATAATAGAAAAATTAACATCCAATGATTTAGTATTAACCTCAACGAGAAGGGTACTAGAACCAATAGCAAGACAAGAGAAACCATCAAATATTTTAATCATCATGTTATATTTATCATATGCCACTTCATGTAATTATAAGGTATAAATATATTATTCAATTATGACATTCACCATGCATGAGAGATCGATGAGCACACCTCGTGAAAGCATGTTTTTGATCCTCATAGTGATGTATAATGGGCCATCGGGTGCCTCAATAGTATCATTAAGATAAAAGGTAATACATAGTACTTATGAGGTGTAGGTTTATCAATAATATTTACCACATTATTAGATTCAAGGAAAAGATTATAAGGAGAAAAGGCAAGATGCTCGGACTCAGTCACATTAGGAGAATGAGAAGACAAAGAATTGGTAAAGATTTGGAGATTTTGATTCAGAGGGGTTACACATTGTTTTCTTTTGTCATTCACACCAAACACATGGTATTTCTATCAATAAGGCCTTGGATTATACTCTTTAGGGAATAACACTTTTTCAGTGTCATGATCGAGTTGATGATGATATTGGCAAAAGGCTTTGGCATCATAATCAGGTGGCAATGGTTTGGTTGTCAATTGGTTTGATGGGAGGAAGTTTCAACACATATTTTTTAATCAATTGAGTCATAATTCTATGCAAATATTCTTTAAGGATTAAAGTCTTTCCTAAAATACTTGGATAAAGGAGGCACACCTGTTTCGGAGGCTACTACCTAGGTATTGTTGTTGTCATTGAACTTGATGTATCCTTGTTAGGTTTAAACTTCACAAAAGGTTTTTGAGCACTTTCATTATTATCAACTGAAGCCATTGAAGGAGATGGTTCAAATTGACTCACTTCAAGCTGATAGTTATGAAGTACTGCGCACAACTACGTAAAGGAAGTAAACTCAGAGAATAGGATCTTGTCCCTAATGTCCTTTTGGTAATTAGAAATGAAAATTCTTTGAACATCTTGATCAAGCATAGGATAAGAAATTTGAGAACACAAATTTTTATATCTACCAATTAAATTAGTCACTTTTTCTTTAACACCTTTCTTACAATGCATTAAATCAATCCAAGTAATCTTAGGACCAATATTATTGTGAAATTGTTAAATAAAATAATTAGCTAATTTTTGAAATGATGTAATATAATAAGGAGGTAAAGAACAATACCATTATAAAGCTTTATCTCTAAATTTTCTAGTAAACAATTTATCCAAAAGTCTTTGATCATAGGCAAAATCACTACACAAAGTTTGATTTATGTTTTCACATGAGTCATAGGATCACCTTTACCATTATAAATTTCCAATTAAGAGACTTGCACATGTTTTTCACGAATAACACAAACAATTCATTAGACAATGGGATCGCTACATCAAATGTGGGCACATTACACTTTAATTAGTTTATGGAAGCTATTTATTGTTGCAAGGATGACTCGGTTTGAGCTAGGCTATTTATGGTTGCTTCGGTGGATGAGTTGAAATTGGACATGTTTGATTGGGATGGAGAAATAACATTGTTAAATGAAGGAGGTCGAGAATAAGGAGGTGGGACACTATGATAGGTAGGTATGGGAGATGATTGGGTAACAAATATTACACACATGAGCCAAGTACCCTCTAATGTTTCTAATAAGGTAATAAAGGTTTTGAAGGGCTCCTAAAATACTTTACAATTATCAATAGCTATTTTTAAAACATAAAAAAATAACACAAGCAACAAACCAAAAAAACAAACAAAAAAAAACAAGGCACGATCTCAAACAAGCCTACTAGACTTCTTTTAGAATCTTGGAAGCTTCTATATCCATATGAGTAATATAATAATGCACATGTCCATGACCTCTTTAATTGCTTGGGAAGGATATTCAACAACCTTAGAAAGGCTACGAGTTCTTGATGAGGGCCCTTGCATCTTCCACAAAACCTAATTATCAAAACCACCAACAAGGCCAATAGCCTTCACCTCCACATGAGCAACATCAACATCCACCTCTGAGATTTTAGATTTTTTATTCTTCCCGCCTATCCCCACATTGTGGGAAATCTTAATTGGCATATGACGTCCCCTGACATTCCTCTCAACAACCTTGGTTGTTGATCTTTCTAATGAGTTGAATCTTTCCTACTCATTGGATTTCATTTGCTTCA
The DNA here is from genome assembly GCF_030272615.1 of Cryptomeria japonica. Taxonomy (NCBI): domain Eukaryota; kingdom Viridiplantae; phylum Streptophyta; class Pinopsida; order Cupressales; family Cupressaceae; genus Cryptomeria; species Cryptomeria japonica. The sequence continues at coordinate 205,521,180 of NC_081412.1, read as the reverse complement.
CATAATTTGTTACCAATTTGATCAAATATAAATTTTTCTTAGACTCATTATTCACCATACCCCTGTTCCCCATCAATTGGATACTATCCACCTTTTTAAAGAGGGAACTAAGATTATTTATGATGTCCATAACCTTAGATACAATCTAATTAGCTAGATTGGCCTATCCTTTAGTAGAAATTATAAGAGGTGCCCCACATCCTTAAAGGAATTTGAAGGGTTTGCATCAAGGGCCTCCTCCTCAAAACTGTCTTGGGAATCATGGTCATTCTATAGACTACCCGGGACTATAGGTTCTCATTTTTGTCTGCACCATGGTCCCTTTCTGACTAGTATTATAAAACAAAGAACCTCCTTCCACATTATCAGTAGCACCTTCTTTCACACTAACCCTTTTGGTTCTATTAGAATGAGCTCCCATGTTTTCCTTATGGAGATTAGAAGATTCCCTAATATCAACAATGAGGCTTGACCTAGGACTTTTCACCTTATGAGAATTTCTTGGCAACTCTTTAGATGGTCTAGGTCTCACATGAGACACAAACTCAACCTCATCCTCCTTAGTTTCAAAGCCCTAAGACAAGGATTTAGAGAGGATTTTCTTGGATTTCTTCTAGGAAGTATGCTTATTTCTATTTACAATGTGATAGAAAGCCTCTTCATTTGAAACTCATCCTCTAAATCCATGGACATATCAGTGTAGTGCACCATAAAATTTTGGGCATACTCCAACTTATGCTTCCCCTTAGAGGGCTTAAGAGGAATAGAAAAAGATAGTATAATCCATAATAAGAAGGACGAGGACCTCATGGAGAATCAAGGAGGTGGAATTCTTTGTATGATTATTAATGTTAGCAATAAGAGAGGAGACTAGGTAAAACAAGAAGGAAACAAAATTCTAATGGTGAAAGTGATTGAGTAGAGTAAATGGTGACCAAAAAGACTAGTGAAATAGTCATCCAAGGTTAAGTCCCTCTTTATAGCTTCCACCATCTCTTATTAAATTTTTTTCATGATGTCATGGTTGTATCCCCCAAACTTGGTGTTTTCCACTTTTTCTAATTCATCCTCTTTAATAAACAAGTCAATGGCATCCTTAGACACCTTGTAATCTCTATAAATCTTATTTCCCTTACAATCTAGGCTAATGACTTTAGAAATTAGGTATTCAAAGACAACCAACTACACCTTGTAATTACAGAGGGTCCAATTCTTCTAGCCACTAAGGAAATCCCTTGTCACTAGTGGATCATTACCATGGAGCTACTCCAAAAATAGGGAAAAATCATTTGCCACAAATTTACTCCAAACTGAAGTAACATTTTACCACTTCTCATAGGAATTGGATCATATTAATGGAGATAAAGAGACTACTATAAGAGAAGCAAGAAATTATAATAGGGAAAAAAATGATAAGGAAAGCTCTAGAATTACTTGAGAAAGTGATGGTATAAAATAAAGAAAGGGTTACATAAAAAACAACCAAAATCCATTTGGAGTGTAGGTTAGAAGGACTGGCAGTAATCATTGGTCATAAAGGAAACACAACCCAAGTACGCATAACATAAATGCTGTAAAGATAAAGAAGCATCTGAAAGTTCCCATTCCCTAAGAATAATTTAAAGGAGTAAAAATAAAGTCATTATAAACTAGAAGGCCACCACATTAGCAATAATGGGCTTCATTAGAAATCAAAAAATTAATCTCAAGGAGGAGATAGTTGTTTATTGCCCAACAATGCCTAGACTCACTAACAATACTCAAATTAGTGAAGAGGTCCACAACATTGTTTCCTTCCCTATATATATGGTAGATGAATCAAACATCCAAGGTATTAAAAATATCCAGATAGCTCACAATCAATCCTTGGATTGTCCAACTAGGTTTCTTGACTCCCTTCAGATAGTTGATGATGTTCAAAGAGTCACCTTCAATCTAAAAAAAATTGCAACCCTCAAAAAGAGCCAATTTTAAACCAATGTAGAAGTATCCTCTAGTATTTGCATAAAGATAGATCCATTTTCTATGGCTAACCTTAGTTTCCTAACACATAATTGTGAATTAAATTGCATACTTCGTAGTTTCTTGAAGTATATAACTATATAATATAGTTAATTTTATATTTATTCATAACATGACCATATATCAACATAGATATATTTCATAGAATGTGAAGCTCCACTTTTCCTTGTAAATAGGAATTAAAAAAATTAAATAATAAAAATTGAAACATACAAAATTACAATATGGAGAGTTATAAGTGACTATAAGAATTCATTTCTCTAAATTGGGTATTGAAAAAATGTGAGACAAATAAGGGTATTTTATTATAAATATAGAGATATAAACAAAAATATAACACCTACAATTATAAATATAGAGATCTTGTCTAGTTTGCTGGTTCTCCATCGACAACGGGACTTTTGTTGTGCAGATCCAAGACAGTTCTTTAGTGGAGGCTATAGTTTAAGGGGGTAGCGGCTGTGATTCCTCTGTTGGGTTTAGGGTTCTTCTCAAGGAGGAAGTTGTTGGTGTGGTGGTGTTTGAGGCTGTGGTTGAGGGTCGGGAGCCTTTGCTTGTAAGTTGGCATGGAAGAGGTGTTTGGGATGTAGGCAAAGTTTTCGTTGATACCAAAGGTTTTTCTCTCTCTTTGGTATCTATTATGGTGGGTTTCCTCCCATCTCAGTTTCTAGTTATGGGGCTACATGGGGCCTTATGCCTTGTTGTTGGTCTTTCCCTTCTGCCTCCCTTTTCCCGGTTTTGTTACTTTTATCTCAATTCTCTGGGTTATTTCTGGTCATTCCTTTTGAGGTGGCCCTATCTTTTATTGAGGTTGATATGGTGGGTATTTGAGATACCTGCTCTCCTATTGAAGTGGAGACAAAGGCTATGGTTTTTGTTGGTAGGAGCTAGGGGAGGCTGTTGTTGAGCTCTTTTTTGTGAATGGTCTGCATCTGAGTTTGTGCTTATAGATTTTCTCCCCCCTTGGTCCCTATTGAGGTGGTGTTGTTGGGGGGCCTTATGTTCTTAGATATGTATGCTATCTCTTTGGTTTTGCAAGCTCTATTACTTGAGGCAGGTAGTATTTATGTTTCTTGTCCCTTGTTGTTGTGTTTCTCTACTTCTTCTCCTATAGAGGTGGAGATTTTGGTGATGTTGTTCTGGTTGGAAGCTATCTGGATCTGGCCTATTTTTCAACTCAAGGTTTTGGGTGCCTTTTCAAAACCCATTTGTCTAGCTAAACTTTGTGGGTTTATTCTTTGGTTGTTGGACTCTGTTTTGCGATCTGAAGTTGTTGTTGGCTTCTTTCTGGTGGTTATAGGAGCCACTTCAAAACCCATTTCAAAGGTTAGGGGAGCCTTTCAAAACCCCCTTATTTTTTCATTTTCTATGTGCTCGGGTTGTGGGAGCATTGCAAAACCCACAAGCATGTTGGATGCTAGAAATTTTCAAGGCCCCAATCTAGCCATTTGTTATTTTTGGTTAAGGATTGATGTTTCTCTTGGAAATCCAAAGATTTTGTTATAGGTTAACGGAGCCTGGAAAAACCCTTCTCTACTAGTTTTGGGGGGTGGTTCAAAACCCATGATGAAGGTTAGGGGAGCCTAGAAAAACTCCATGTGTCTAGATTATAATTGTATTTCTATCTGTTTTAATCTAGTGTCTTTGAAGGTGATGGGTTTCTGGAATCACCCATGGTATTAGTTGAAGGTTAAGGGAGCATTAGTAAAAACCTTGTGTATGTGATTAAGGGTGGTTTTTTCCAACCTTGGCTGGGTTTGGGCTACTAGTATTTGATTTTGATTATTCTTTTCTGACGGCGTTGGTTTGTGGGTTCTAGATCCTAGTAAAATTTGAGGGGTTTGGGTCCCTTCAAAACCTATTGTAAAGGGTTTTGGGCCCCCTCAAAACCTGTTTATTCTTAATAAAAAGCACCTACAATTAGTAATTTAATGTCAAAAATTAAATTAGAGGGCACACTAACAATCAATATAGTTAGGCTTGTGATTGAACCTGGTGTTCACACCATTCCTTTCTTAGTATTTCATCTCACTCTTTTAAGTCTTATAAAGAATTAGTTGAAGTGTCCCATATCTAGGATCAAGATTCCCATATATTCCCTTACAAATTTGGCACAAATATACCAATGAGGTGATTAGAAATTCCTTAGGCCAGTTTATATAGGTGGATTTTGCCACTTCTAATTTTTGGCATAACTCCTTTACTTGTATTATAGTAGATATTGATCTATCTAAAGATCTTTTAGAAGAATATTTTTATAAGTGAATCAATTTCCATGGACCCAATTGGCTGATTATGAGTGTATTCCTTTTTAATATAGATATTCCTTTTCTATAGGACATGTGGCCTTTCTCTATTCCCATCAAACTTGGAAGTCCACATTTTCTTGGTGGACTAATTATGTTATCCAACATATTATAGTACTGATAGATGAAGCAAATCATTTAGAGTTTTCTAAGCCCTCCTCTCCTACTTTGGTTCCCTATAAATCTCACTTTTCCACTTTAGATCATGTTGGTAATAAGTATTTATATCATGTTTCTCTATTTGATAATTATTAAACCAATTATGTTACATTTGATAATGTTTTCATTCATAAAGATATTCAACCTCATTATTATGCTTTATCCTTAGTTGGGGCTTCTAAATGGCTTTCCTCTTCTTTTACACTTCAGTCATTGAGTTTAGAATATATCCCATGTTGGATAGTGGTCTAAAGAAGGAAGAAATATTTAAAGGAACCAATGTCTATTTTAAATTTTGTTCAATCCTTACTTTGGTTGCGTCTTAGGTAACTTAATTTTTTTCCTTGTAATAGGGTGTAAAAGCCCTATAAAAATCCCACTCACCTTAGAGCCAACGCACAATGCTATGTCATACTTGGGGCTAACTAGAGTAGCTCGGCTGAATTAGGTTTGACCAAAAATTTTTGTTGCCATGTGGTGCCCGTTGGCACAGCCGTGACAACTAAATGACACCGAAAGTTCGGCCGAACTATTTTTTATATAAACGTAGTTCGTCCAAACTATCCTATGTGTCACACGATGTGGCAACAAAATCACCATCGTCTGCATTTCTAAAAAAAATCACTTTTACTATATGTTTCTTCAGGCGAAATATTTTTTTATAAAAACAAAAAAATACCCTTTTGTAGAGCTCGAAGTCACGAATATGGACATATAATTTTTTTAATATTTTGATTAATTTTTTATTTTTAATATTTTTTAAACATTGCAACTAGGTTTTTAAAGATCAAAAAAAGGATGATTTGAAATTAAAAAAATATTAAACTAATTTTATTTTTTTTGGTAATTGGCCGAAGCCTGAATAGCTTTTGACTGGAGCTATGAACCAGTGGGGACACAGTAGGGTGCCCCATCCCCATTACATATCTTTGAATTATTATTATTATTATACTTTATTAGATTGACCTCAAGACCTTCCCATCCTATGGAAGGCCAAGAGTCACAGCTTAGAGTTCCATTAGATTGACCCCAAGACCTTCCCCATCCTATGGAAGGCTAAGAGTCACAGCTTAGATTTCCACTTCAGATGTCCCTATTGGGAGTTGAACTTGGGTCTCCACAGTGAGAACCCAGTGTTTTAGCCAGTTAAGCTCAACCCCTTGGACAAACTAAATTAAAAAAATTTACAAAAAATATTTTTCACTAGATGAGAGAATCTTCTTCAAAGGGGTATAATTTTTTTTGATAATGCTAAATTTAGTAGACAAAAGGTGTTGCCGAATTTAAAAACTAACAAATTCAACTACGTTGGACTTCAAAATATTATTACGAGAAAATATACATCAATTTTATTTTTTTTAGCACTACATATATATGTCCTTTATTTGGAAAATTAAAATCAGAAAAAAATAAGTTCATTTTCATTTTTTGGTGACACTGACTAAAACCCCTAATTTTTCAACATTAATATTTCTACAATTGATCAATTTACATCATTTTGAAATTCAATCTAGAAATGTCACTTTTATGTGGTCAAAGTTAAACAATTTTAGTTTTGTTGGCCACTTCCTATATAAAAAGGTGAGACAACATTGTGCTTTTATCCCTTAATAAAAAAAATTTGTTTTGGTTGAGGATTTACTACAATTATTTGTAGAAGAAGATATTACAAGAACATAGGGATGTAGACTAAGAAAAATAATCACCACTACTTAACTAAGGGGTGATACTAAAACTATCCTTCTAGTCATGCAAAAAGGAAAAAACTATTGGCTACCTTTACTAATTCATAATTTTTTATATATATTTCAAAATATTAAAATAATAGTAACTGAAAAATAATCACAATAATTGTTCTAATAATTGACTGAGCCCTCTATTAGTAAAATAAATAAACTACACATAGATTTCACAACCATCATTTAAATTAATGCTCTAGTAAATTCTATAGAGTAATCATGATTGTTAGCAATGAAGTACTTTCAAACATCACAAATTTCTTATCAAATTATTAATAATAATATTATTTGATAAATTTATTTGAATGAAGAGGGTTGTAAAAGGCTTCATAGTTCATTTCAAAAATAATATTTAAAGTGATACTAAATCATAATTCATTTTACAATTGAATTTTAATGCTTCACAATCAAGGAATATGCAAGAAATTACCTATTTTGAAATGGTCTAGGATTAGTATTCATCAACCAAGTCCTAATAAAAGAAGTAGATCTCAAGAAAACTCTAAAAATAGGTATCAAAAATGAAATCATAATCATTGTCATGGAAAATACATAATAATTCCTTAATAAAATCTTTACATTTATATAAAAAATAAAAATATTGGATGCATCAATAGCATCATCAATAATAACACCTAAATATTTAATAAAAATGAATACTTCGTTCAAAACACTATTAAAAATATTTAATAATATAATTTGTGATTTTACTAATTAATAGTAACATGAGTCACTATAGTTAGAAAATTCATCAATGTTAACATTAGAAAAATAAAAAGTAGTATTAACATTAGAAGGTATAGATTCAAATCGAAACACATTATTCATGTACTTTGAATCATGATTGTGAGTATCAATTCTAAATTTGACTGGTTTGAGAATCCTAACTGAGATACTAATCATCTCACATTTCCCTTTTGTCACTTTTTAGCTACTACACTTTACTACATGGGCATCCATATTGCATTACATTTATCACTAAATTCACTAGTAAAAGTTTGTAGCTCTATATAAATTTTAGGGTCATACTTATCTCTCTAAACCATGTTTTAAAAATATGTATTGTATGTGGTCATTGACATTCTCTACTCTCGTAATAATGGGCTATAATAATATGTAATTGTCACCTCAACATGGTAAGCCTTTAAATTTTATTTTGTAAGCAATTTGTTGAATATTGCACTAATGGGGTATATTTTCTAACTAGTTTACCTCCTAGGTCATTCTCATGTTAATCTAGTTATGTTTACTTCATGCAAGTTTAGGTTATTTACTTTTTGTGTTTAATATAATATTATTGTGACACATGAAATAATATTGTGATATACTTTCATATCACCTTGCATATATAAGCAAACCCTTGTTCTTTATACATAATTTTTGTATCAATATTGTATCCATAATCAAATAATTCACTTCTTTCCATTCTCCTTTGCAAGATCATTTCTTATTTTGTGAGTGCTCATAAGAGGTTGAACCTTTGTGTGTCTCTTACGCCAAGAAAAATAATTCATTAGTATACATATTTTTAAAAGTAAGATGTTTCATTTCCAAGGTTTTTAGTTTTTAACAAATTTAAACTACCTAATTATATTTCTATTGGAAATATTTTGAAATTTATAATATATCAAAATGAAACCCAAATCTACATCAAATTCTTTATAGTAAATAATTAAGACCATTAAATCGATTGTATTGACACATGTACAAATATGCCTCAAATAAATTACAATTAAATGTTAAATTTACATACAAATTCATATCAATTTCTTTCAATATTTATAAATTCACCTATCATAATATTAAAGTATTTTTTTTCATTAAAATGATCAATAGAAAATGTAGTAAGATAATCTCATATATAAATATAAAAGTCAAGTATATTTTAATAACATTACTCAATTTCATTTTCAAATCAATAAAAAGTTTAAAAATTTAATAATTATTGTGCACCTCATAATCATTTGTCAATTTATTGACATGATTCATTATTTCGGATCCTTTCATTTCAATAGTGAAACCACAATTGACATTAGAAAAGTAGAACATACAACTATTCATAAATATAGAGAAAATTCTTTAAACATGTAGATAAAATTAATCTAAAATATAAAATATTTAAATAATATGTAACAGATTTCATTATATAAATTTTACTTTCAGCACAATTTTATAATAACTATTAACTAAAAATATAAAAAAAAAAATATATACACAATTGAATTGAGAAAAAAATACGAAAATACAAAATAAATTATAGAAATCTCATAGCATTAATCTTATAATATTCAAAATATTGACTAAAACAACTTAAAAGACTTAGCTATTTTCTAAACATATTACAACCATAAAACTAATCCATATGCACACTAATTAATATGTTAAGGACAGGAGAATATATCATTTGTGAACACAACTCATCATACTGTATGTTGATAATTCAGCTTGGCGAGGAGAATAAAGTACCTCCTATACCTTATACTAGCCTGCATATAAAATTAACTGCTTAAAATTCCAAGGCGGAAATGAAACCTAAAGACCTTGAAACTGAAGAATAAACGATGCAACTAAACCTGTGGCTGTGGGTGTGCCTGTCGATGTAGATGAATGAAATGTAAAACGAGGGCTGTAACTGAAACTCTAACTACATGTTTGGGAATTCGCAACTCCATAAAAGCGTCTGATTTTGAGTGCCATAATGCAAAGCCAAAGTGTGTCCCACCATAATATCACTGAGATTGTTCCACCAAAGGCAATCCTGAAGCCCAACCCCATAGCAACCATGGACACATTTTCATCAATTGCAGTACATATTGATTTGAAATTGCTCGCTGAAGGCGAGGTGGATGGCGCAACAGAAGTTTTGTTCTTTGTGTTAGCGTTAACTTCTAGTTCTTCCAGTTCTGTTGGCATTATTTTACAGTTACCTGCATAGATTATGGATCATAATCTGTTAATATTTGTTTGCCTCAATCTCCTTCATTCATTTGAATTTAACATGTAAGTCTAACTCAGGTTTCTTGAGGTACATCCACAAAGTGTGGATCTAAACACAGCAAAAGGTGTATGCTCGTATGCATTATTATGATTGTATTTTTTCTTTTGATTAATCAACACTCTGTTTTTATGCTCTGTACTTTTTTCCTGCAAACTCTTTTTTTCTTTTTTCTTCTAGCAGATCTATCCTACACTGTGCAGCTACAGCTGCATTTATTTTACATGGTATCAGAGCTTAGGTGCTAGAAAGGAAAAGCAAAATCTTTGTTTGTTGCAGATATAGAAGATCAGAGTTGGAAAATGGAGTTCTCAGCTTCTGCTATTCTCACACCATACAACTATTTTGATTGGAAGACAAAGATTCTGCTTCAGCTCAGAAGTAGAGGCCTCTATCGGATAGTTATGAATACAGAGGTTGAACTCAATCCAGCGGTTGAAAAGTCTAAATACTTCAATCGAATGGATGAAGCCTTTGGTCTGCTATGTTTATCCATCGCTCCAGAATTGTTGTTTCATGTTGAGGCATGCAAAACTCCAAATGACATTTGGAAGACATTGGAGACACTCTTTGGAAAGCAAGATGAGATGCGAGGTCATATTCTTGAAAATGAGTTCAACTCATTAGATCCAAGAAGTTTTGATAATATTCAAGATTTTTTCACAAAGTTCAAATCCTTATTGCTTCAGCTTAAAGGATGTGGTATTGACAAATCCAAGGAAGAAAGCAAATTAATCCTTGCTATTCTATCAAAGCTAGGTCCAGAATATGCAGTATTTGTCTCTACTTTCCACACAGTTAGGCTCACAACATGAGAAACTTGGAAGATGCCCACACTTGATGCCTTCATTGAGTCCTTGATACATGAGCAAGATAAGCTCATAAAGATGGGCACATTGAAAAACTCCAATGCTCATGCACTTGTTGTGCATGGAAGTGGAAAGAACAACTCCAAATCCAATCAGCAATCCAAAGGCAAAGGGAAGAAGGAACTAGATCCAAGAAAGGAAGGCAATCCCAAACCTCCAGATAGATCTACCAGCTCAAAAGAAAAGAAGGACACAAAGGGTAAATCAAAGTGTAGCTATTGCAACCGTGGTCACCGTCCAGAATCATCATGTCTTTGATCTCATGGCACAAACACTTCAGCAAATAATCTTGGTAACCTTATCCTAGAAGGTGCCAAGAAGAAGCAGAAAGAAAAAGCACTAGAAACAAGAAACAATGCTCATGCATTGATTGCTATTCATTCTTCTTCAGATGCATGGATCATAGAGACTCTGGAGCTTCACACCATATGGTAGCCACAAAAGATGTTCTCTCTTGTTTGAAACCATATTCTGATTCACCTATTTGCTTAGGAGATGGATCTTCTGTAGCAGCAACTGGAATAGGGAAGGTTGAGATGGGAATTGGAAGTTTTGAGAATGTCTTGCACATTCCAAATCTTGCTGTCAATCTTCTTTCTGTGTATCAAATGACACACACTGGCACCGGTAGGAGAGTTGAATTCACTCCAGATTCTGTGAGCATATTTGATATTGAAGACAACTCCAAAATTGTTGTTGGTAAGGCAAATCATCAATCTCATCTATACAGTTTCACTGATTTTGTTGCCAAATCAGATTCTACTTTACTTCTAACACATGCAAATCATGAAAGTAGAGTTTGGCATGAAAGATTTGGTCATTTGAACTTTAGATACATGCAGCAATTGAGCAAACAAGGGATGGTGAAAGGCTTGCCTACCATATAATTTTCTGATGGAGTTTGTGAAGGTTGTGCTCTTGGAAAGCATCCACAAGAAAAATTTTCAAAGGGGATTGCATGGAGAGCCTCCTCCCCTCTAGAGCTTGTTCATAGTGATTTGATGGGTCCATTTCCTGATCCTTCCATGAGTAAAGCTAGACATGTCCTAACATTCATTGATGATTGCACAAGATACACATGGGTTTATTTTCTCAAATTCAAATCTGAGGTGTTTGAGAATCTCAAGATTTCCAAAGCCCATGTGGAGAATCAATCAGACAAAATGATCAAGATCCTCTGCACAGATAATGGGGGGGAGTACATCAACAATGATATTCAACATCTTTGTGATGAAGCAAGAATACAGTTGCAGAACACAGTTCCTTACACTTCGCAGCAGAATGGGGTAGCTGAGAGGAAGAACCGATCCTTGAAGGAGATGGCTAGTTGTATGTTGCACACTAGATCTCTTCCCTCCAAATTGTGGGCTGAAGAAATCAATTGTGCTTCATACATACAAAATAGATCTCCTCACAAATCTTTCACAGGAAAGACACCTTTTGAAGCATGGAGTGGCATGCAACCAGAAGTGACCCATTTTTTAATTTTTGGATTACGTGCATGGGCTCGCATTCCTGTAGAGAAAAGGAAAGCTTTAGAGCCTCAAAGCAAAGAATGCATCTTTGTTGGATATCCAGATGGTGTAAAGGGCTATAGATTGTTAGATCTTTCAATAGAAACACTCTTAATTGAGAGGAGTGTCTACTTTGATGAAAGTCCCATGCATGCATCTCAGGAGTCACATTCTCATACTTCTTTGCTTCCTCCTCTTACAGATCTCAAAGATAATACATGCAATCATTCAGATCTGATTTCTGATACATCTGAATCTGATCCAGATGAACTTGAGCATGCATGTGCAGATCTAGATGTAGTTCTTGATTGGACTTCTAGTGATGATTCAGTATCTACTGTGAAAAATCAAAGGACTAGGAGCTTGGTTGATATATATGATGCCCCTCATGCACTTTCAGCTATCGATCCCATCATGCCAATGCATGCCTATATGATTCAGGCATCCGATCCTCAGACTTATCCAAAAGTTGCAAGGAATCCTCTTTGGGAAGCAGCCATGGATGAGGAGTACAATTCTCTTATTGAGAATCACACTTGGGACTTGGTTCCACTTCCACCTGATCGCAAACTTGTAAGGTGTAAATGGGTCTATAGAACAAAGAAATCAGCAGATGGCCATGTAAGTAGATACAAAGCAAGGTTGGTAGCCAAAGGCTTTCAACAAGTTCATGGCATTGACTATGATGAAACTTTTGCTTCAGTGGCAAAAATGGATTCCATTCGTTTGGCTCTTGCAATTGCAGCAGCAAGAATGTGGGAGATTCATCATATGGACGTGAAAAACACATTTCTTCATGGTGATCTTGAGGAAGAGATCTATATGGAGCAGCCACAAGGGTATGTACAAAATTCCTCATTGGTATGCAAACTCAAGAAGTCAGTCTATGGCCTCAAGCAGGCACCTAGAGTTTGGTATGCTAAAATGGATTTTTATCTATTGTCTCAAAATTTCATGCAATGCAATTCTAATCCAAATGTTTATATGATGAGAACATCTGACTCTCTATTGCTCGTAGTACTTTATGTAGATGATCTGCTAATAACATGTGATTCAGTCAAAGCCATTGCTGCAACCAAAGCAACTTTGCATGCTAGATTTTTCATGACAGACATGGGTCTCCTCAACTTTTTTCTTGGTCTTGAAATCAACCAGAATGAATCAGGTGTCCAAGTTTCTCAATCCAAGTATGCACGGGATCTTCTGGCTCGATTTCACATGAGTGATTGTAAGCCAACACCCACACCTTTCTTGTTCGGAGTAAAGCTTGAGGATGGCCAGGATACACCATTGGTTGATTGTACACTCTATCGTCAACTTGTGGGGAGTCTTCTTTATCTCACTCACTCTCGTCCAGATCTATCATATGCAGTGGGTGTTGTTTCTAGATACATGCAGGAGCCTCATGAACTGCATTGGAAAGTTGCCAAGCGTATACTTCACTATGTTCAAGGAACCCTTAGCTACGGGATTCATTATTCAGCTGGATGTACTTTGGATCTCATTGACTATACTAATTCTGATTGGGCTGGTGATAGCATTGATCGCAAGTCCGCTTCAGGATATGTTCTCATTTGGGCTCTGGTCCCATTTGTTGGTCAAGTAAAAATCAATCTTCCATTGCTCTATCATCCACAGAGGCTGAATATCGAGGATATTTTCATCAACCAATCATCATTTGGTGTGATAATCAAAGTACACTGAAGGTTTGCAGAGATCCTGTACAACGACAACGGACAAAGCACATCGAGATCCACATGCACTTCATCCGAGATCTGATCCATGATGGCATCATTGATTTACAGTATTTTCCCACGTCTCAATAGATTGTTGACATATTCACGAAGACATTCACTGAACAAAAGTTTCACTTTCTCCGAGATCTTCTTGGGGTGAAAGAAACTGTACCACAGTAGTTTTCTCGTTATGTCAGTATCTATTTTGAGGGGGGGTTTTCTTCCTACTGGGTTTTCCCTCTTTCCTCATTTCTTTCCTCTTCTATCTCTTTAGTTAGACTTAAGGGGGGGGTGTTAGCGTTAACTTCTAGTTCTTCCAGTTCTGTTGGCGTTATTTTACAGTTACCTACATAAATTATGGATCATAATCTGTTAATATCTGTTTGCCTCAATCTCCTCCATTCACGTGAATTTAACATGTAAGTCTAACTCAGGTTTCTTGAGTTACATCCACAAAGTGTGGATCTAAACACAGCAAGGATCTAAACACAGTGAAAGGTGTATGCTCGTATGCATTATTATGATTGTATTTTTTCTTTTGATTAATCAACACTCTGTTTTTATGCTCTATATTTTTTCCTGCAAACTCTGTTTTTCGTTTTTCTTCTTGCAGATCTATCCTACACTGTGCAGCTACAGCTGCATTTATTTTACACTTTGGGCTGCAACTCTGTAGACTTCCCCCGCATAAACATCTATTTTTCTGGAATGACTTGGCAGTGAATGTCTCTAATTGCGTTCCTCTGGGTATCTGTCCACAAAGACTGTTATTAGATAGATCCAAATAGGCCAACAGGGACAATAGAGAGAGGTCCTCAGGAATTTGCCCTTCCAGCATATTTTGAGACAAATCCAACTGCTCCAAAGTCCATATATGTCCAAGAGAAGCTGGTATCTTACCAGTGAAATGATTCCCTGAGAGATTTAGTAATCTCAGGCTGCTCAAATTCATTATGCTTTCTGGTATCTGCCCGCTGAGATTGTTACTTGATAAATCAAGTATGGTGTTCGCTGCCATTACATAGTCCAGCCTGTACTCATGTTTTTTTATTACTATGCGTATATCTTCATATAGGCTGTTTCCAGGTATTTGCGGATCTCCACGCTTTGCAAATCCCTGGAGATTCTCAAGATTAGATGGTATTTGACCATCAAACTTATTGTTTGATAAATCCAACACCTGCAAACTAGTGAGGTTTACCATCCCCGCTGGAAAAGTACCTTGAAGCTGATTATACCCAAGGCTCAAAACTCTCAATTCCTGAAAATTCGCCAGGTACAAAGGAAGTGCACCTCTCAAATGGCTCCTTCTCAAATCCAAAAGCTGAAGCTTCGTACAAATGGCCAAAGATACTGGCAGAGTTCCGGAGAAGTCATTGGTGTTTGCTGATAACACTTCCAGAGAAGGAGGATAATTGATATCGAAACTTCCATTCAAGGAATTGTTGGACAGCTTTATCTTCCTTAAAGATGTGCAGTTGCTAAGTGTCCGGGGAATTCCACCGGACAAAGAGTTACTGGATAGTATCAGCTCTGTCATTGAGGGGCAGCTGCCCATAGAGAATGGAATATTTCCAATCAGCTTATTTTGGGATAAAATCAGGCGCTTGAGTGCAGTGTATTCAGTGATACCCTTAGGAATCTTTCCATCCAAGCTGTTGTCTGAAAAATCTAACACCTCCACTGAGATCAAACCACTGATACTTTCTGGGATACTCCCGGATATATTATTGCTCGTGATTAACAGCTCGTTAACACTCTTGAGTTTACCAATACTGTCGGGTATTGGACCAATAAAATTGTTAAACTGAAGATACAGTGTTTCTAATTATTGGAGATCTCCCACGGACTCAGGAATAATAATGCCAGTGTTTTTTATTACAACTGCAAGAGCTTCAATTTTTGGAAGCTTCCTATATCTTTGGGAGCTAACCCTGTCAATTGGTTAGTGTCCAAGGAAAGTTTTTCAAGCTTGGTCAGGTTAGTTATTCCTTTGGGTATGATGCCGTTTATAAGTTTGTACCCAGATTTAGAAAATTTAGCTCTCTCAAATTTCCAAAGTCATCGGAAATGGTTCCCGTGAATCTGTTTTTACCAAGATCTAAGAAAGTTAGATGGGTGAGATCGAAGATGAATTCTAGAATTGTCCAATCAAAACTGTTAAATATTAAATCAAGGTGTGAACATAGGAAGCATGGCAATTCTTGTGGGCAGTGGTCCAGTAATATGGTGGTATCCCACATCAAGCCACTCAAGACCACTACAGTTTCCTATGTCTTGAGGTATAGAGCCTGTAATATTTCCTGGGCCATACAAGGATAATTGGTAAAGATTTTTCAAATTTCCTAGTTCAGCTGGTATACTACCATATAGCTGGGTATAACCCCCAATAAACAATACTTCCAAGGAGGAAGAATTACCAAGGGCTGCAGGGATTTGGGTATTTAACTTGTTATCGTTCACAGAAATGTACTGCAATTTGTCAAGCCTCCCCAATTCGGTTGGAATGCTTCCTGTCAAGTTATTATAACCAAAACCAGCAAAATTATAATTCAGGAGTATTATTTACAGAGCGGGATGCAATGTTCACTTCAAAGGAGAGAGATGAGAGTCGTTTACCTGTGAGATTGTTAACACCAAGCACCAAATCAAGAAGAGACGTGCAGTTGCTCAGAGAAACTGGAATGGTTCCACTTAGATCATTGTAGGACAAGCGGTGATACTCTAAACTGCCAAGACCACCGAACTGTGCAGGTATATTCCCCGTCAAATTGTTAGCCTAAAGTCTTATCCACTCAAGGTGTGTGCAATTAGCAAGAGATTTGGGGATGGAGCCCATCAGCAGATTTGTGTTGAGGTCGAGTAACCACAACGATTTCACTTGGCCAAGCTGAGGTGGAATCTTTCCCATCAAAGAATTGCTGGAGAGATTCAGAATGCCTAATAAAGATAGATTCCCTATGTAGGGAGAAATGGTACCTTGCAATCCCAGCCGTGGGAGAATGATGGCCACCACTCTTTGGGTATGCTTTCTACACACAACACCATTCCATGAGCACAGGTTTCCTGAATTGGTAGAAGTCCAGTTGATAAGCGACTGCATGGGGTCGGCTGTAATACCATTTCTGAAAGAGAGTAGGGCTTCCAAGTCGCTCTTCTCAGAAACATTCTCATCGCCTTTTCAAGAAGCATACGTCTTCTCACAACAGAAAACATTCCGTCCATGGCAGGGCTATGCAAAGCACAGACATGCGGAGAATAGGTGTTGTGAATGGTTATTGCGGAGGCAGTGGTTGACGCGAATACCAGAGCCAAGGTTAACAACAGCATTTGAATCAATATACTTGTCGTCATTTGCCCGCCCTTCATTTCTTATCAAACCATCCAGCGAGTGATCACATTTATAGAGGATGCTAAACATTCGTTGTTAGTACGCCATATCGGGTCAAGCAGGGCAAATAATCGCAAATGCTTTTCTGATGACTTTACACTGTGTTCACACCAGCAAGCCAATGACTTAAGACATATCGGTGCTCTCCGTTGATTTGTTATGCCGTGTGCGAGCCAATAGTACTTTAGCATGATCTCAGATGCTTCCTAGTGTTGGTCTCCGTTGATCTGTTTTGCCGTATTTAAGCTAGTATCATTGGTGATCTCATATACTTCGTTTTTATGTGCTAATTTTCTTTGAAACACTTAAAAGTAAACACTATAGTATGCACTGTCTTTACACTGTCGAAATTGTAGAGGGTCCAATACTTGTGCACGCACTTGTACTTATCAATCCTACAACATATTTATACAAGCAGTTGTTGGTTTTAATTGCATGCAACAGAAAGCCGATAGGCAGGCTATGCACAACTTGGAAACCAGTAATCTCTATAACAGCGCCATTTAATAGACATATCGAGCCCATAAAAGCGAGGAGATGTATATTGTCAGGTGATATGTAACATTCGAAGTACAAATAAATTTGACAAAGAAGAAATGAATGTGATGTTGTTTTTCTGCAATGTGAATTGTACAATCATAGATGGTAAAATTGAAAAAGAGTTTAAATAAAGTACACGAGACATATCGAGGTGATAAAACCAAGGAGATGTATATTGTTAGGTGATATGTAATATTCAAAATGCAGACAAATTTGATATAGAAGAAATTAATGTGGTGTTGTTTTTCTGCAATGTGAAGCGTACAATCATACATGGCAAAATTGTAAAAAGAGTGTATTTTGTCCACAACAAGAAATTGGGAATTTTTTTGGCAAAATAAGTATCATCAATTTAAGAGAAAGGAAGATGCAAATTGCTATATGGGTTTTTTTGGCAACCAAAAATAAGTTAGACAATATGTAATTAGTGTACATCTAATGATGTATGCCACACTATGTAAAATTCAAAATAGCTAAAAACATGGAGCCCTACAAATAATAAATGTATAGATTACTTGATGGAAAAATATAAAAAAATAGTAAAGAGAAACCTTACAAAATCTGTAGAACGGATTCAATGTAGGAAACTAAATTTTGGACAACACATTTAGTAAATTTCCTGAGGACAATTGTTGGGTAAGTGCAAGGTTATGGGTCACAAAATGGTGAAATTTTGTGCATTGGAAAACACACTCTTAGAAACAGGGCCGTTTTCAAAAACTGGGGGCCCATTTTTGCTTCGGGCACCCAAGGCAAAAAGAAACGGGGGTCCGAGGCAAAACTAAATGGGCCCTCGTTTTATTCTCAAATGGGGGCCCGCTTGAAAACGAAACGGGGTCCCGTTTTTAAATGCGATTTTACCCATTTTTTCGGAGACATTTTGTCATTTTTGGACAATAATGGTAATTTTAGGAACGGGCCCCCATTTTGTGAAAGTTGATTCTTCAACCCGCCACTTGCCTTGAGATTAGGTCTGGGATAGGCTTGGGATGTCCACACGTGAGACATGGACCTGCAAATTCAAATCTCCATGAGCGAAAGCATAAATATGAACTTCTGAAATAGTTTACGTGTCTCTAATTAGAGAATTTTAATACGAAATTAAAACCCATTTCAGATTATATTGTCTAGATTCTATATGTGTAAAGTTTTTTTAAAATTGATTATTTTAACTATTTTTAATTTAATTTATACTAAATCGGGTCCATAAACTCGAAATATTAACTAATTTTTTTAATTTAATAACTTTTTTATTTTAACGAATTTTGAAAAAAAATTATGTCATAAATCTATATAGAATTCTTTTCTATTTAAAACAATTAACAAAAAATGTTAAGTTTACATCAAATTATGTAGGTCGTACATGTCAAATTATTAAAAAGATAATTGCGGTCATTAAAGAATTAATTATAAATAATAATGAAAAAAAACAATACAAAAAAATATGCTCATGAATCTTCACTGTGTTGCAAATCATTTCCCAAAACAGTTTGAGAAAATAATTTTAGTTGTGTCAAAAAGTGTGGGTCGTACACATGCATGGTATAGTCCTGAAACAACCATTTTTAAAACATAGTTTTTAGAATTCCATTCGAAAAGTTATTTTTTATTATGAGTATTAAAATAAATTAAATATTTGGAAAGTAGACTCAAAGGGATATATTTTATATTACTGTCTTTTTCCAAGATTCAATCTCCAAGTGTTTCAAAATTTAAGCTCAAATGAGACAAAACCTGAAAAATCAAGGAAAACACCTCCAAAAAGTGGACTCATCTATTAACATTCTACACTCATATGAGAATGGTTGATGTTGTCATTGATAGAAACCAACCGATATTAGGTCTCTACACATACACCAGCAACAGGGTCCACACTGATACTATCTACCAACATTGACAGGCATATTCACTAGCATCCAGGTTACACCGGCAATAGAGTATACCGGCACTCAGGCCGACATGAGACAAGTATTGTTTATATGAATTATTTTGTAAATGTAATTAATTATTTCTAAGCCGACTTGGTCTATTGTAAAAACTCATATATGTATGAGATCTCATAGGTCATTTCGTATAATAGGAGATTATTGTATGAGGTGATATAGTGGATAGTGAAAGGTTTTTTGTTAAGGTATCTAACTGAGCTTAAACCAGTACTGAACCAGGCATTAGAGATGTAATTTTGAGAAATACATTTTATTGGATTTAATTATCCATTTGTAGTCAGTGAGACTCTTCTATTGAGTAGTGAGCTCTAGGTTGTTGGCCTTCCTGCTTGTGTAGACCCATATTGTAAGTAGTATTTATTCATATTGGCTAGTGAGTAAATATTGTGGGTCACAAATCCCACCGAGGTTTTTCCCACACTGGGTTTCCTCATTTAAATATCTTGTGTTATGGTGTGCATTTATGTTGTCTTTGTTAATTTTGTTTACTGTATTATTTCTTGTTTACCGGTACATTGATTTGGGTTGTAAAGTTATAAATAAGTTCAAATGTAACACTAACCAGTTAGACACTGATTCACCCCCCCCCCCCCTCTCAGTGTCTTTGGGGCTATCATTGAATCTAACAATTGGTATCAGAGCCTGGTCCTCTATTTGCAAAAGCCTAACAGCTTGAGGAAGATTCTGAACTGGTACTGATGGAGAATTTAAGAAAACAGTTGGAAGGAGTTCTTGAAGATTTTGATGGAGAAAAATTGAAGAATATCAAACTTGAAGATGATCTTAGGACTGCTAAGGAATTCATTAAAGAACTTCAGGAGAACCTGGTTATAACACAAAATAAGAGAAAAGAACTTCATGAGAAAATGCAGAAACATGATGATGAAAAGGAAACTCTTAGTGATATTGTAGACAAGTTGAGGCAAGAGAACACTAACATGAGTAATGAAATGCAAGACTTAATCGTGAGGCTATGTAAGGGTCTTGAAGATAGAAAGAAGAATAAAGAAGACTTGACTAGAAGACTTAATGATGGAGGTAATGAAAATTTGAAACTTTGTCATAAAATTGATATGCTAAAGACAAATCTGATTCACATGCAACATGATAAAGAAGAGCTTGTGAGACAAGTTGGAATTCTTGAAAATGAGTTGATCACTGCAAATGAACACAAAGACAAATTCAAGAAAAGTCCAGAAAGACTTGATGACATCCTGAAAAGACAAAAACCTAATGGAGATACATTTGGACTTGGATTTGAACATGGAGAAAGTTTTGGGACTGCAAATAATCAAGATCATAGTAAACCATTAAGACAACCTAATGCTTATAAATTTAATGGGAAATGTTTCAATTGCAACAACTTTGGTCATAGAGAAAATCAGTGCAGATTTAAAAATAATCAGAATACAAATTTACCCACTGGTCAATGTTCCAAATGCAACAAAGTTGGTCATAATTCAGAAAATTGCAAAATGAATGTGAAATTCTATGTTTGTGGTAAATTTGGGCATTTATCTAATCAATGCAAAACACAAACTAGTCAAGGATATGGAAAAGCTATTCAGAGGAATAATGTAACTTGTTGTGCATGTAACAAGATTGGACATATTGTAAAATTTTGTAGAAACAAGACTATACCGGTGAACAATAAAGGATCTAGTGTGAAGGGAAAAGAAAAGGTAAATGAAATAAAGCAAGATTTTTCAAAACAATGGATTAAGAAGGGAGATCAGAAAGTTGATGAATCTTTCTCTACACTGGTAGAACAGAGTAACCCTCTACCAATAGGAGATTCTTCATCCAACTAAGGAATAATCCTAAGGAGGTATTGCAGAAGGTTGAAAATCATGCATTCTACCCTCGGTTGATGATAAGAAGACACATTTCTTCTTTACCGATAGAATTGTTAAGTTCTCACTTAACTAACGATCATTTAATGTGGTTTTGAAGAACGTTTTGGTTATATAACACCGGAAAACGCTCATTTCGAATCACCAAGCATTCAAGCATTCAAAGAGTACAAAATTGAGCAAGGGAAATCTAAAGGCAAAGCGGCGAAGTGATTTTCGAGCATTCAAGGATTTCAAGCTAAGAGGTATTTATCTTTCAAAATGGCATCTTCATCTTCTACACCTGAGTTTATTGCAAGCCCTATTATGGTAGAGAACATCAAGTGCCCTAGAGTTGTATTCAAGATTATCCCTAAAATTGCTAAACAAGATGATTCTATCAGAGCTTTTTTGAAAATTCCAAAGGGTGTCACTTTTGCCGAAGACCTGAGAATCTATATCCACTACAACATAAGCATTCTTGAATTTCTGAAGGAATTAGTCCATCTTGTGTTGAGTAGAGTCCATGGAGAATTTATGTGGTTAGAGTCAATTTGCAAAATAACCAAGGAATCAATTAAGGTAGTTATTGGTTTACCCTCAACTAGTAGTAAGCCTGACAAAACTAAGAAAATGCCTAACAAGGGTGTGATAAGCTTAACTAGAGCTGCATCCAATAGCAGATCCCTTAGAGTCAATAATGTTAGAGATGAAAATATGAGATATGTGAGTATGGTACTTGGGTATAGAGTAACACATGCAAATAAATTGAATTGAGTTTCTAGCCTTTGTATTCACAGTGCATATGAGATGGTTAAGAACAACACTAAAATTTATGTTTTTGAATGGCTTAAGGATGAATTGATTGATAACTTGAAGAAGATTAAAGGTGATAAGAAAGGAATTTTTTTGTTTTGGCAATCTCCTTGTTTGTCTGATGCTTTACTTCACTAAAGAGATACTCGACATTGGCCATCATGATTTTGGATATGACATCCCGGTAGGAAAACAGATTCTGCAAGCTTTCATCGGTATGGGCACTAACTATGACAAGATCATCACAGACTATTTCAAAACTTTTTCAACCAAAATGAAGGCAAGAGAGTGGTTACCACAAAGTATAGTAGACAAGTATGACAAGCAAATCTGCTTTGTAATCAAACGTGATGAGACATAGATGGAAGAAGTTATCCCTAGAACTATTTGGGTTACTGAAATGGGTTATGAAGTTGATCTAAACATTCTTGAAACATATGCAAAAACACTATTTGAGGTACCTAGAGAACCATCTGAAGAAATTTTTGGAAGTGCCGAAACCATTGAGAGTGTTGTTTCTAAGCAGAAGCAGAGAAAAAGAAGAGAGAAATTTATTAGAGATGCATCCAAGATGGCAAAGGAGGTTAAAGAAAATGTAATGAACATAAGTGTTATATCTTCCAATGAACTGGAAGGATTGATTTACCGAAAGCTCATATTTCACTGGTTGTCACTTCTTCTGATACCGAGAGTTGAAATGCAGCCGAGTTTAAGAGAGTGGAAAGGAGGAAGAGAAAACCCTCACCAATATCTTCTCCTTCTCCCAAGAGAACTAGGAAACTAAGGAAGAAGCAGTAGGCAGTTAGGGAACCTAAGAAGAAGCTCACATTGAAGAAGAAACAAACAACGGATACCCCTACCCTAGAAGAACTATTAAACGAGATAACAGAGGAAGTAAATATGATAAATGTAAACAAATTGTATAACTCTCTTAAGGATTCTGACAAGGAAATGTTAGAAGAAAGCATTATTTTGAATTTAGACATCTATAAGAAAGTCTTCTTTATAGTAGATGATTTACCAAATGACTTGTATTTGAGATTAGAAGCAAAAAGACTATCACTTATGGAACTTGATAAGAAGTTGAAAGTTGAAGCACTATTGGTGGTACACCATGTAAACTCCAGAGAGGAAATTGGCGAGCTAATCTGTGAATCAAACCGATCAGTTTTTGTTAGTGGACACCGACAAGCAAACCTAATGGCTGGGAGAGTTAAGGAGATTGTCAATGAGACTATGAACAAATGCGATATATTTTTTGTAGAAAATTAAAAGAAAGAAGAAAGGAGCAAACCGAGAATGGATTAAACCTTTAAAGTATAACAGAAGGACAAGAATAAGGGTAAAGGAAAAGTTGGTGGTGTTCCTACAATAAAGATTATAGATAATCTTCCACCTCAAGTTGAGGATATCCCATCGATACATACAATCAGCACACCAGATGCGGCAACTGATGAAGTAACTCTTGATAATACTAACCCAGATTCTGAGATTCTTTTTTCTATCAGCATTGATAAACAAAATATTAAAATTGTTATAGATAAGGAGACTACAGAAGTTAAGGTAGATGATGTTAAGGATAGTAAGATCTCTGAGATACCGACACACGCTCTTGACTCTTAGAAAACTGAGATACCAACACAAGATAAGGAACCGGAGACAGAGAAATCGACAAAGGATAAGGACACTAACATTGAGAAACCATCAAAAGAAGAGGTACAAACACAGATAGAGGAACTGGAAGAAAATGTAAGTAAAAAGGAAGCAACTCATGGAAATAAGGAAGAGATAGTGAAGGCTATTGGAGAAGTATCTGTCTCACAATAAGATGGTTAGTGCACGATTGATATTCAATAAACACAAAAACCATTAAAATGAGATATCAAGAAAGATTTGAACAAGAACATCATGAAAACAAAATAAAACATAAATATACTCATGAAGCTCCCATTGCAAGTAGCTCTTCCTTGTCCTCCTCGCCTCCATGAAGAAATGGAGAGTTGGAGAGAGATGGAGTGAATGTGGATTTCTCTCCTTGTGCTCAACAAGATAGATGGATTATTGAATTGTTGGATTTGAGTGATGGATGAGAATTTGAATTAGAAGAAGATGAGAGGAGAATAGAGCAGCATGAGGATGCATGAGAAGTGGATCTTTTGTGAGGATAATATGCTCCAATTTATAGATTGGAGGAGGCCAATGGAGGGCCAAGATTGATTTTATAATGAAGGGTTGAGATTGAGTTTAGATAGAAGGCATGGATCAAGGGTGCCTAGGGAAAATAAACAGGAAAATAAAATTCCTTTGGAAAAGGGGGGAGAAATTTGAATTTCAAACTTGAGGAATTAAAAATTCTAAAATAAGGATGCATTGAGGGATTCAAAGAAATTTGAATTTCTTTGAGAGACTCAATGTTGATGTGACATGAGTAGGAATTAAAAATTGGAGAATAATGATAAGCATGATTATGAGAGATTCTAGAAGAATTAATTAGGCTAAGTGGGATTAGGAAAAGTGATTTGTAGGAATCACATGACTAGGTTAATTAATTAGAATTAATTAACTGAGTGGGTTTTAGAGGAAATAATTATTGAGATGACTTTAGAAGAATAGGGGAATAATTAATTTATTTGATAAATTAATTATTGGACAATAGTGACAAGATTAATTAAATTAGATTTAATTGATTTTGATAGGAATAAGGATAACACAATTAAGTTAATTAATTATGTTGATAGGCTTAAATTAATTAAATATTAATTTTAGGTGTCTACAGTATCTGTTGAGAAAGGTACTGCTGAACCAAGCACATCTACAGGTGAATTTAGACCTACTAATGTGACAAATGTTCTATTGAATTCTATCAAAAGGATAACATATTGCAATGTCTTAGAATTTAAGGCTATTGATGACTCAATACCTATCTTGAGGATGATTGCACTAACATGTAAGATAGAACACATTAACAATTCTTTAGGTAAATTGGACACATTGTCCAAATTCATTGTTGAAAATGTCATAACTATTGATAAGGTGAATGAAGAAATAGTTAAGGAGAGAATTGATAAAGAGAAGAGTGAATTATTTGTGAACACTATTAAAAACTATACAGAGCACTTAGATACACTGTTACTGATACTCAATTCTACAATTTTGGAGTATAAGGAGTTGTATAGGGAAGCCTGTAAGACACACTATTTGACAGAGGATATTGATGAGAAGATCAAAAAGACATAAAAAGAGATTGATGACTTAGAAAACAATATGACAGGTTCTCCGGAACTTACATCAGTTTTTGAACAGAAAATGACATTGTTTGGAAAAAGATTGGAGAACTTGGAGAAAGAAAAGGCACGAATAAGGCTGAAGGCTTGGGAGCTGAAGAGCAAACTTGGTCCAAGATGGGATAGTATTATTACTCTGTAGGTTGAATTAACTAAGGCAACAATCCCTAGAGAAATATCATCAGAGCAACAAATGCTCTATCTCACCGGTATGATCTAGCAGACTGAGAAAATTCTTTGAGACAGTAACAAATTTATGCAGAGTTTGAACTTAGTTTTGGCGGATAGCTATCAGATTATAACCACCTGGTTACAGACTTTGAGGTAGAAATTTTGTACTCTTTGATTCTTTTTTGATGTATCCTTTGTCATTGATGTCAAAGGGGGAGTATTGAAGAGAAAAATATATGCACAAAGTAGATGACCTGCTTAGGGGGAGCACACTTCTTTTTGGATTTCAATTTTGGGCTAACAGTTTTGGATTTTTCTCATGAGTGTTGCCATCAATGCCAAAGGGGGAGATTGTTGGCATTCTACACTCATATGAGAATGGTTGATGTTTTCATTGATGGCAACCAACCAGTATTAGGTCTCTACACATACATTGGCAATAGGGTCCACATAGAGACCATCTACTGACACTGACAGGCATATTCACCGACATCCAAATTACACCGGCAATAGAGTATACCAATAGTCAAGTTGACATGAGACAAGTTTTGTTTATATGAATTGTTTTGTAAATGTAATTCATTATTTGTAAGCCAACTTGGTAAATTGTAAAGACTCATATATGTATGAGATCTCATAGGTCATTTTGTATAATAGGAGATTATTATATGAGGTGATATAGTGGACCACAGAAGGTTTTTTGTTATGGTATCTGATTGAGATTAAACCGACACTAAACCAAGCATTAGAGATGCTATTTTGAGCAGTACATTGTATTGGATTTAAGTATCCATTTTGTAGTCAGTAAGACTTTTCTATTGAGCAGTGAGATCTAGGGTGTCGGCCTTCCTCCATGTGCAGGCCCATATTGTAAGTAGTATTTATTCATATTGGTCAGTGAGTAAATATTGTAGGTCACAAATCCCACCGAGGTTTTTCCCACACCGGGTTTACTCATTAAAATATCTTGTGTTATGGTGTGCATTTATGTTGTCTCTGTTCTTTTTGTTTACTGTATTATTTCTTGTTTACTGGTACATTGATTTCGGTTGCAAAGTTATAAATAAGTTTAAATATAACACTAACCGGTTAGACACTGATTCACCCCCCCCTCTCAGTGTTTTTCCCACTGAATCTAACATCATCTTCTTGCACTGACCCTTTTGCAGTTTTGGATTTTGGGTTCCTCATTGTATAAGTAAGTGCAGATTATGAGTACTTGGGAAGTTGGGGTAGACATTACTAAGATGAGGACGGTGAAAGAACACTCTTGGAGGATAGGGGTAAGCATATGTTAAGGTATGATGGTTGAATTAATTGGTATTTTCACAATGTTAAGGCTAACATGGAGTTGCTTGAACATGTAACTTGTCCTGTTGGAAGTTGACATTATGATGAAGGTTGTAGATTCTTAATAGAGTTTGCATGTGTGAGCATGTAAAAGAAGACTGAATTTCTGTCGCAGACTATCAAAATAGTGGAAGGAAGAGTTGTTAAATTTGTGAGTGACTGTCACAAAAAGGATAGCAAACTGAAACCTTTTCATTCTGTAGGATCAACCTAATTAATAGGAATGGTGTTGGAGTTGAATGTTAGGGGAATGTTTGGGTGAGTTTTTCTTTTCCAAGAAAAGTTGAAGGGTTATTAAATAGTGAATGGATCAATGAAGTAAGACTATCCCATTGGTGTTTTTTATCTTTATGGACAGTGTGAAGACAATAGAGGGTCAAGATGTTTCTTAGGGTGGCTGGGAGGGTTGAGAATTGTATTTTTTTTCATGGGAAAGACGTCCATTTATGTGTCCTTGGGAACCACTAGTTTGGTGTGTGACAAATGAGCATTGGGAGATGCATCTTTAAACCATTAGTGGTCCTAATTAGAATTAGTACTGTATCAAAGTCAAATTCTGAGAGTTGGACTTATTCAAAGAGTGAAAGTCCTAAAGATGGATTTGGGAAAGATGAGTATGCCAGTAGGATCACAGTAGGATAGTTACATTAGGGGCAAATAGTGATCTCATTGTTACTGTTGTCTTGGCACATAGTGGAGTCAAATGTCAGAGCAAGTGCAAGTGAGAATTTCTTTTGAGTCAGATAAATAGCCAAGGTCCTATGATTAAGGGGTTGACCCAAGTCAAGGGTCTAGAAAAAGGATGTGTTGGAGGTTTGTTGAGAACAAGTGAAAGGATGTGTAAGGGAGTTTGTCTCCCTAAGGTATGAATGATCAATCATGAAGAGCATCAACTAGATCCCTCTGCATAAACTACATAATAAATATATGAGCAATAACACTAGCATTAAAAAAGAAAGTTCACAAGTCCAAAGAAGGAGAAGTTTTAATGTATAGAAAATTGTCATCACCTGAACTACCTGCAATACCTTGATCATGGCCACCAATTTGATGAGGATGCATAAATTTATGTAGAAACAACACGTACATATTCTAGTTAATGACATAAAAGAGTATAAAATGTAAACCATTACTGAACTTTTTTTATAATTAAAGCTTTCATTACGACTTACTTGCAATTTTTCTATTGTCCATATAAGTTTTTGCACCCTCTCTTGTATCTCAACAGTTTTAGGATGGATCCTTGCGAAAGAAACAATCTCTCTACTATTTTTTCTAATAGACTTTTTTATCAACTCTATATGGGTTGTGGAATTTGCAATATCATAATCGCTTAATCCCATTGAGTCCATATCTCTAGATAGGTGCTTAGGTACTGTAACTCCCTTTCCCTTTCCCCAAACATCTATCTGTGACAAGAATATCATTAACTCTATCAAAGTTACTCCTGTTATTCATCAAAACTGATTAACGCAAGTACACTTGCAATTGATCTATGAAGTAGCTAGTTCAATCTATGAAGAACCTCAGGGCTTGGACAACATGACAAGGATATGAATCCTTCTACTCTTCAGGCTTTGCAAAACCTAGGCGGGTATACCTTTTATGCTTAAAATTAAACCTATTACACACCTATGACAGCATCAACAAAGCAGATAGATCTCACAAGGAATAACAATTAGGAGGTTATTGTAGATGGGCTAAATCAACATTGACACCTCAACTAAGTTGAAGCATGAGATGGATTAAACATTCCCACTGAACATAAAATAAAGGTAGATATTCTGATTTGATTTTAAATCTCTAAGAAAAAGCCCAAAATCTGCAAGATTAGTGCCTTATCCAAGGGCAACAGAGTCATACATCGAACTATAAGTGAAAACTTCTACTAGAAATCCATCTTCATTATTAAGCATTCCTGCATAAATGCATTACTAAGATCATTCACAAAATCATCAAATCTTGAAACTATATTCCATTATTCATGATTTATTACAGAATTTAAATTCTTCCTTGAAGAATCCCTACAAATAATCACAACTATCTCCTTGAGATAACAAATTTCATCCTCCTTGAGGATCTAATTTGAATAAAATGGAAATACAAATCTAGAGACAATCTTGTGTGAATTTATATATGCCTTACATACATATAAATCTGCAACAGAAAACACCTATAGCATGAAAATAAGACTCCATTACTTGAAAGAAGACATTACACTGCAAATTTGAAGCTAACCCAGAATTGGAAACCAAGAAATCTAGAGCATTTTTCACAGAATTCTGGAACCCCTACAATTAAGAAGAATTGGGAATAAGAAGGAGAGGAAAAAAGATCATATTTCCATAACACACTGCCAAGTGTCTTCTTTTTCCTTAACTACAAAAATATCTCCTTCCTTCCCATGGAAACTTCTCTCGAAATATCTCATATTTCTTAAAACTAACTGCATGATTCGATTCTTTATCCTGAGAGCTTTCCGATGATATATAAAACTTGGTATTTTGGGCAAAAGTGGACCTCTGGGAGAATTAATCTTGAATATGGATCCATGATTTTAATTTTTTGAATTTCTCCATAGTTGAAACTATATAATTTAATTTTGATTTTTCTCTCATTTTTGGCCTGACGCCCTACCACGTGGCAGCCTCTGATTCGCTGATGGGATCCACTGGACTGCTTTCTTGTACGCCACCTCAACGGGACTCGCGAGCTAGACCTCCACCGGCGAGCATCTTTGGCTTGCAAATCAATGCCGACCATCAATCTTCATGGAACCTACAGGCTCTTTAACACTTTGCCATTTCGTGAAACTTAACTAGTGAGCATCTCCACTTTGTGAAACAGTGCGCTTCGTCGGATCCTCTGCAATCTGCTCACTAGTTAACTCATTCATTCTTTGTAAAACTCATCTACCTCAAGATCCGTGCATGCGTGGGGTCCACCTGGTCACCGCTTGACCTCTTTGGTCACCTCGAGAAGCATGCCCACACGCATGGGGTCCGCTTGGGTGCCCAACCGACACCATCCATCAAAAACCTCCAAGGCTTTGACATTATAGATGAGTGGAGTTTTACTTTTAAATACTGAAAAATCGCATCACCCAGCCAATGTGAGATAATGTGTTTTGCCCAGAACTGTGCAGTTTTTGCAAGTTTTAATGGCATTACAACTGCCAATGCTTTTGATTGAAAGTTTAGTGGCCTCCACACACCACGCCAACCATGCCACCACTGGGAACAAATGTTGAAGAGTGTTAATGCCCTTTCAATGCCTTCCAACTGAAATTGCTTGTATTTGTAGAAAATTCCATTGAAATTTTCAGTTCAACTGCCACGTTGGGGACTATACTGGTATACACCAACCAATTTGCATTTTGTAAATTTTGAAAACCCCTTCATAATCACACCTTTGTGCAGGGAGAATGCTGGAGAAGTCATGAACTTTGGTTTTATGCCTGCCAATCTTCATTTTGCTGAAAGCTTTCTCTTGGCCTTTTTAACATCCACGCAGAGGGAAGAGGGAGGCCCCACACCATAGCATGCAGGGAAAATTGGCTTCAAATCTGCCAAATCTGCACTCTAAAATTTTAATGCCTCTATTTGAAAACTACTAATGTCGCCCCCTTCCAACACCACGTGCCTAGGAAGGGAGGACGTGGGCATAACTATGGAATTTAGCTCATACCTACCAATGGTATTTGCTTTAATAATTCTTGCTGCCTCTTTACCATTTTGTTGAAGGTTCATTGCCATTTAACTGGATTTGCTGAGAGTTTTCAATGGCTGCCCATGTTCATTTGTAGAAAATTTTATTGCTGAAGATTTATTGCCTCCCAAACACATTGCTTGAAAGTTTTAATTGCCTTCTAAACTACCACAACATTTTCCAGGGAGAACACGCTTGGATTTTAATTAATCTCCTTTTGTCTGCAGCCACGTGGAAGGGGAGATGGCTGGCAAAAGTCATGGAATTGGATTTATGCCTGGCAAACATGCATTCTGCTAAAGTTTCCATGTCTCTTTTTATTTTATTTTTTGGCTGGCAAGGGAGGACTTAGAAAAGATTGTGGAATCAAACTTTACACTTGCCAATGCATTTACTCTGAAGGTTTGAGCCATTTTAATAGTTTCCAAACATTTGCTTGGGAGAACGCTACAAAATTTGAAAACTTTGGTTTTACGCCCTTTCAGCTATCAAATAGCCAGGCATTTTCTTCAATGTACCATTAATGTTCATATTTCTCTTATAATATTCTCTATCTTCTTCTATATCTCTTAAATCAATAAAACATGATTTAAAAATAACAATTAAAACTTTGCCTGAAAAGATGCATGAAGTGACAAGCCAGGCCGGTCCCCAAAGTGGGTCTAGCTAAAAAAAATTATTTTTCATGCAACTGACCTTCGAAATACCTCACAAACCTTAAACATACCTCTAGAATCGATCTGCACCATTTTCGGATCATCAAACTAAATTTTACAACTTTCAGGCACTTACGCCACATTTTCGCATTTAATCGTGAAGACGTAATTTTCAAACGGGTCAAAACACCTATCTGGACCTTCCCATCTCACAGCCGTGTACTCTAATATACAAGAATGAACTCTACCAAATGGTTTCTCTAGAAGAATCCCGAGTGAAGAGATATTAATTGTAAAAAATGACCAACTGGCTTTGTCGGCACTATGGACCTGATGAAGTCAATGCGCAGGCAACACATGATGTCTTACTTAAAAATATCTAATTATCTCCGTAGACCTTCAAATCTAAGGCATAGGTACCTTGAAATACATATCAAATCTTTGAATACTCAATTCGACCAAAAGTCTGACTGAGTGCAAATGGTGCGCTCATGAAAACAGCTACTTTAATTGATACAACGATGAAAGTACAAATCACTGAAACAGATGGCCTAAGAAACCCTTTTGAAAACCGATCAAACAGATTAGCAGGAGCTTGAAGCTGGAAACATAGCTTTTCATTTATACCAACAATAGCCCAGAACAAACATTCTGACATAACACTCACTGAGGCAATCTTTTACACTTATGCAAAACAAGGCTCCGACTAGGTGCTGAAATAGGGACTTGTCAAACCATACAAACTGCAAACATATTGAGCTTTGAAAACTGAGCAAATGAATTGCTATAGACTTTAAATTTTGCACAGAGGCACACTTTTATGCATATAATTCATTCCAATTTTAAAACATTCATGATGATCAATAGGGCAAAAGATATAAGCACTCAAAGTAGGCTACTTGGTAAAATATGCATTTGCACCTAAAATGCACTTTCAGCTCACCCCTTGAAATGGGTACTTGATAAATTGATCCAAACTGAAATATGAAAGTTGCACATCACTGCATAGGCCAAATGAAAGGTGTACAACAAGTTTCCAAAGCCTTACCCCTTGAAAATCAATTGGCTCCATTTTACCCTCTCTCTAACTAGGCCATTCAAACTGACTCATTTTATGATCATTTGGAAATGCAGAGAAATTTTTTGAAATAGGCCTCTAAACTTGATTCAAATTTAATGAGTCCCAACAACTCCAAAACACTCAAGAAAAGAGCATAATAATGTAACAGTTTGATTCTATCTAATTTAGACAATTGCAATGAAGTTTACCTGTTC
This sequence comes from Cryptomeria japonica, assembly GCF_030272615.1. Lineage (NCBI taxonomy): Eukaryota > Viridiplantae > Streptophyta > Pinopsida > Cupressales > Cupressaceae > Cryptomeria > Cryptomeria japonica. The sequence continues at coordinate 205,488,871 of NC_081412.1, read as the reverse complement.
GGGAGAAGTGTCGCGAGCTACATCCTTGTCTATGATAGATGATAGATCCATGTCGCCCTGTGACAAAGAAAAAATATAAAAAATGGCAGCGAAATAAAACTAATAGACTTAGCAAAACAACTTAATAATAAAATTGTATATTGGAGTCATTAATTGGAGGTTGTTTAATTTAAATGGTATATAGTATGTACCACCCCCATGATAGTAACTATTTTTTTATCTATACGATTCAAATTGTAATCGATTATCATCTTTTCCCTCGTGCTTATTGATTTTATCACACATAGAAATACATGATTTCCCTCGCGTGCCTCAAATATGCAATTGGGTTGCTCATTAGTTGACCCATGTCGCGTACTATTTATAAAACCCGCAATATTCCCTGTTGCTTTTTCCCTTCCATCATTGTATACAACCACTCGTTTACTTTTATCATTATCTTTCTGTTGTATATAATTTGTTGATAGTGCATACCTACGCATACTTTTTTTATATCGAATAATCTGCATCCAATTTTTGTAATTGTAACAAGTTCCGACAAACTCCATCAATTCAACAACTTTGTTGTAACAGACCTTTATTTCATCCATGGAAAATAGGCCCAAACCATGTGACGACGATGGTGCTATGTGACATATCCTATTGTTAACACAAAAATCAATGTTTATTGGAGGAAGTTCCTTGGGTAGCCATTGTTTCTGTAGATGTTTGTACCTCAAGGGAACCTTGATGTCACCTTTGGTCTCATCATCAGAAGAACATGACCCCCCTTGAGCAAGGAAAAATTCCATGTGTTTATTGAATTTTCTTCTAATATTTTGACCTGTAGTTGATCTCCTTATTGTAGACCTACTACATGTCTCACTTTTGTTTTCTATTCCTACATTTCCCTCACTCGAGGAAGACACAGCTGACAAATACCTATTTGGTAGTACCTGCACTCCATCAAATGAGAGAGTTATTTGGTAATGAGAAAGACATTTTGCAAATGAGGGTAATATTGATGAAGAATTCGACCCTAAAGTTGACATTGAGATTAAAATTTGAATAAGTCCAATTGGGGCCTCAAGTGTTGATAACTGTATTAGATTTGCTGCTGATGTCAATGTTTGAAAAACTGAGGAAGTTTGTTTTCCAAGAATTTTTTTTAAAAATAATCTGTTTCTATATGGTGTAATGACTTATACCTTCAATCCATGAGACTGTGCAAGATCCTCGTCAAAGGGGTTCAGGTTCTTGCACATGTAATTCAACTATCTTATGCTAGCTAAAAATTACATAGTACACAACATGAACAATATGAACTTTGTAGACAAGAGGAGTATTTAAAAAAATATATATGTTCATCATAATCATTGTAAATTTTTTAATTCCTTACCTTTACTTTATGTAGACTATGCAGGATCCTCAACTAAAGGGTTGACAATGTCTGTAGTCAATTACTTGTTTCCACCAAGGGCGGCAACATCACAAAATATATACATGAAATCGACACAATCAATTGAGCTTCATAAGCATTACATTTGTAAGTTGATAAATAATAAATGCATATGTATCATAAGCATCATGTATGTATCATCATATATGTAATTGAGCATCATAAGTATCACATATGTGTTATCATAAACATGTAATCCATAACATATGTATCATAAATCACCATCCATCACATAGGTAATAAGCAATCCACATTCTATAAAGAAACACAGTTTAAAAAATGTCACATGTATCATTATAAACATGTAATCCATCACATATGTATTTTAAATCAACATCCATCACATAGCTAATAAACAGTCCAAATTCCATAAATAAAAACAAAGTTTAAACAATGTCACATAAATAGTCACTCTCCCTATCTCCATCTCCTTAGGGTGGCATGGTTCTACTATTAGGACAAGCTAGAGGTGGAACATGAATTAAAAACATTAAAAGGTGCATCATGAATTAATTATGTAATGGCATTAGAATTCAAAATATAATGAATTAATTATGTAACCATATAAGTCAAATAAATTTCTATCAATAAATCAATATTAAATAGATAATATACTAATCACATACCTCGTACATTTCATTCATGTCATTGATCTTCTTCTTCATCGAACTCATCATCATGACCATTCTGATAATCATCATCATCATCATCATCATCATCATCATCATCACCACCACCACCACCATCATTGTCTTCATCATTGTTATCACCATCATCACCATCACCATCACCATCACCATCACCATCACCATCATCATCAACAAGTTCTTCTTCTTCACCATCATTGAGTAATTGTTGATCATGATCATCATCTACATCATCTTCTACTTCTTCAGTATCTTCTTCTTCCATCACATTATACTTTATCGATCTTCTTCTCGGATCATGTCTGACAACAAATGACCAGCTCAATTTATGTGGAACCTCTGAGTAAAATACCTGCTCACATTGGCTTGGAAGAACATAGGGCTCATCCCCAACTAGTTCAAACGACCTTGAATTAACCATTGTAAATCCCTTATCATGTTCAATAACAATTCTATCAGGATCATTTTTATTCAGTTGTAGCTTGTACCATTTGACGACGAACAAAACTAATTTGAAGGATTTAAAGCCATACTCAAGTATATCATCTAAAATACCATAGTATCAATTTTGAGACTCTTGAGGATGTATATCATTTCTTGATGAAATATTTGTCACCTCAAAGACTGTAGTTATCCCAGAATCACAAGTTTTCTTCGTGTCATCCAATTTTTTGATGCAAAATTTATGACCATTGCAACACATAGCGTTGTGGTTTTTGACCTACAATATGTCAAACATGTAGAAATTATTGCATCGTGAGTTGATAAACATATGGCTGATTAATAAATTTATACGTACCTATTTATCTCTTAAACCATATGGTAAATCAATTTCCCTTTGCATAACATTGGAATCTCCATTACAATGAGCTTCTTTAACCAATGAAGCTACACCTTCCCATGTTAATGGGCGACCAGAACATTGACAACATTCAATCCATACTAATGTTGATCTGCTAATTTTTTTTTTTTAGAGATGGAGAGGAGCAGAGAGAAGGGGAATGGTCCGGCCCAAAATTCAAATTTTTTGGGGTGGGAGTACTAGTTTAGCAGCAAGACAACTTGTAGTAGGCGATTCAAGGAGGCCTTTGGAGGGGGAGAGTTCAGATGGTAAGGATCCCAATGCCCATTTGGATTTAGGGGCCCCAGGTGGGGGTCCCAGATCACACGTGGAGAAAATTGTAGCAGACAAGGTGAACAGTCAGGTTCAAAATTCAAACTTGGTGGGCAGCAAACCTGAAGCAGTATCAGGACAGCAGGCAACGAGCTATTTAGTGGGCCCCAAATCGAATGGACCCATTGGTAAATGGTCCTCTCTATTTGGTATCAAATGAAAAGGTAATTCATCCTTACCTCTGGTTAAAAATACATCAAATGTTTCTCAGGAAAAGTTTGCTATTTCCATTCCGAATCAAATTATAGATCAAAATATTGCTCGGATGGAAACTACCCTGATAGGCAAATTCTTTGGGGCGAGACCTAACATTGAGGTTGTTCATGGATTTGTCAAGAGAAAATGGAATTTGAAAGGATAGGTTGATGTGGTCACTATGAATAAAGGATGTATTTTTTTTCTTTTTCATGTGAGGAGTATCGTAGACAAATCCTTTGCAATGGTACCTAGTCGATAGGTAAATATCTAATGTATATCCAGAAATGGTACCCTAATGTGGGCATGGATGATAAGTTTGTGGTTTAAGTTCTAGTCTAGATAAATCTACCTAGGCTTCCTACGGACTATTGGGAGGAAGATGTGTTTGTTAGGATAGCCAATTCTTTTGGGGAGCTTCTCTCAATTGACCCAATCACGACATCCAGAAGAAGACTTATTTATGCTAGAATCTGTGTAGGGGTTGGGCTTGAGATGGATATGCTAGAGGAAATAGAGATAGAATCAAAACTTGGAAAATGGATGCAACATATTATTTAAGAATCAATCCCTTTTTCTTGTTTTCACTGTAAAAGAGTAGAGCACTAGGATAAAAAATTCCCAAGCAATGTGGCCAAAACTCAAACCCAAACTAAAGTTTGTAAAAAGGTGGAAAAGAACCCAAATACCAAGATTGAAAATTCTTTGAACGTCTCTCCTTCTGATGGTTCGGATCAAGAGAAATAGTCCTAGGTAGGAAGGATCGAGGAGGTATTAGTCAAGGAATCGGGAAATGAAACGAAGAAAGGAGAGAAAGATAAGATCTCACAACAGGAAAAGGAGCAGGAGAACAATGGAAAGGATTATAATGATGGAGAAATAAAGTCAAAAGTCAGCAGTCAAAACAATCAAAAGGATATGATTGAACAAAACTTAGCTGAGAGTGAGAAACAGGATAGTAGTGAGATGGATAAGGGAGATAGTCAATCCAAAGATAACAAGGAAGAGGGAGACAATTTTAACTCAATAAGAAAAAATTTTGAGTCAAAAAATGGATCAAGCTGGATCAAAGATGATCAACTTGACAATATCTTTGAGCAAGAGCTCTCGAAGATATCATTATCCTCTCCAGCCCAGGTCATATTGACTTTCCCGTAGGAAATTGAACCAAGATGGGGAAATGTAGAATATATAAAAAGGGCTCAAGGAAAGAGTGGGACAAAGAATGAGGAAGAACAATTAATGGAGGATAAAAGAAAGAACAACAACAACAAAAAAAAAATAACAACACTAACAATAATACAACCACCAGAAATACCAGAAGCAGACTAGGGGATGTGGGAGCTCAGCATACACCACTTGAAAGATATTCAAATGCAAAGAAGAGGACCATGGAAACAAGAAAGAATCTAGAAGATGGGACTCAAAGAACCATCTTTGAGGAAGGTATTTCTAAAAAGTCATGAAGATTATCTCCTAGAACATTCGAGGATTGAATAATCCTCACAAACATGATTTAATAAAAATTATGATTAGAGACAAAAACATGGATATTTTTTTGATTCAGGAAACCAAAATGCCTAAGGATAAGGTTGAATGTTTGAAAATATAAAGTAGTGGAGGAGTTAGTAGTGGTAGTTCATAAGGGGCATCAGGAGGTATTGCTACTTTTTGGAATAAAAAAATGTAAAAGGAGAAGTGTTGATTCAAGATAACATTATGACCTGCATTAGATTTAAGCATTTGAAAGAGGGTACTTCATGGGTCTTGACTAATGTGTATTACCCTAACACCAAGACTGGTAGAAGTGATTTCTGGAAAAGATTATCCTCATTTAGAAGTAAGTTTTCTAAAGATAGTTGGATTATTAAGGGGGATTTCAATACCCATTCGAGGGAAAATGAGAAAAAGGGAGGGGGCCAAACCAATTTGGACAACAGATTGGATTTGATGGAGTTCATCATTAATCATTCTCTCCATGATTTGGATTTTCAAGGGGTTAAATATACATCGACCAATAGAAGGAGTGGTGAAGACTTAATTCAGGTCAGGCTTGATAGAGCTTTAATTTCTCTGGATTGGTTTAATTCTCATTTTGTTCTTTATCGGCTCATATCAGGGTCGGGTCAGATCATTATCCTATATCCTTTATGGCTGATGCCAAGAAGGGAAGAAGACATTTCCCTTATATATTTCAGAGAATGTGGACAAAAAAACCGGATATGGAAAGCAAAATCAAGGAATGGTGGCAGGTTAGAATTGAAGGAAATGTTATGTATAAGCTAGTCAAAAAGTTGAAGTTTGTGAAAGATAATATTAAAAGATGGAATAAGGATTCCTCTGGGAACATCTTTTCTTCCAAAGCTACCATTCTCTTAGATCTAAAAGATATCTAGAATGAGATTCAGAATAATGTCTATACCAAGGTCTCTAGAGAGGTCGAAGATGAGATTCTCATGAAATATCATGAAATAGGAATTTTCTGGAAATAGAGGTCAAGAAATATTTGGTTGAAGGAGATAGAAATACCAAATACTTTATATGTCCACTTTGAAACACAAGGCCATCAATAGGATATCTCATCTTAAAGTCAATGGTGGATCTATTGAAGATGAAGAGTCTATGAGGAAGACAACCATGGAGTTCTTCTCCAACCTCTTGACTAAGGAACAAACCTTGGACCTGCAGGCTCAAAAGAACCTTATGAACTGTATCCCCTCTACCTTGGATGTGGATCAGAATTCCTATCTCACTGCTATACCATCCAATGATGATATTCTAAAAGTTGTCAACTCCTTTGAAGGTAACAAGGCCCTGGGCCTGAATGGTTTCCCCTTTTTCACTTTTAAAAATGTATTGGCATATTGGTGGAGGTGATGTTTCTTGTGTTGTGAAATAATTCTTTGGTGCGAGAAGAATTTTGAAAGAAATGAATGGTACTTTCATTGGTCTTATTCCCAAAAAGATGGGTGTTGATTCCATGGATCTTTTTAGACCTGTCAGCCTATGCAACTCTTTGTACAAGATTATCTCTAAATTTTTTACCTCTAGAATCTTGACTCTGCTCCCCTCTATCATTTCTCCACAACAAAGTGGCTTTGTCCCTGGGAGACAAATTTTGGATTCAATAATCACGGTCCATGAAAATATTCACTCTCTCTCTCTCTCTCGTGCTAAAAAAGAAGGCTTTATTTTGAAGCTTGACTTATCTAAAGCCTATGATAGAGTTGACTGGGGATTTATGATGGATGTTCTCTCTTCTTTTGGTTTCTGCTCTAGAAGTATTTGTCTTATTATGCAATTGGTTTCTTCTGCTTCTTTTTTCTGTTTTAATCAATGGGTCTCCTTCCCCCTTTTTAAAATCCTCAAGAGCTCTCAGATAGGGGGATCTTCTATCCCCAGTTCTTTTCATTATCATGGCAAAATGTTTGCGAAGATTTATTCATAAACTTGTTGAGAAGGGAGAGTTTTGTGGGTTGAAACCTTCATCGGCGAACCAAGTTTGCTCCCATCAGCAATTTGTGGATGACTCTATTATTATGGGGAAGTCTACAGTGAAAGATTCTAGGAGTTTAAAGAAAGCTTTGGACAGTTATGGGACAACTACCGGTCAATTGATAAATTGGTCTAAAAGTTTTGTCTATTTCATCAACACTCCAGAATGAAGACAGATAAAGATTAGTAACATTTTGGGATGCCAATTAGGGAATCTTCCTGCTTCCTATCTTGGGCTCCCTTTATGTCATGTCCAACCTAATACTTTTTGGGGTGCTCTTGTGGATAAATTTCATAGGAAGTTAGCTGGATGGAAAGGCTCTCTACTCAGCCAAGCAGGTAAGGTCTAGCTTTTGAAATCTACTCTTCAAAGTATTCCACTTTATGCCATCGTCCTTTTTAGAATTCCAGCCAAGTTTGCAGAGGCTATTGAAAAAATTCAAAGAAATTTTCTATGGACAAGGATTGAGGAAAAGAAGAGAATGAATATGATTGCGTGGGATAAGGTTTCCAAACCTATAAGAAAGGGAGGTCTCAGCCTTAGAAGAATCAGAGAAATGAATGATTTTCTCATGGCTAAGCAGATATGGAGAGGTTATAACACTGAGGGAGAATGGAAATTGATATGGGACAATAAGTATAAAAGATAATTCCCTACCCTTAAAAGTTTCCTTAATGTTGAAGATATCCCGATTGGCTCTAACATCTAGAAAAATGTTACAAGAACTAGAGATCTAATTGCTAAAGGTGTGAAATGGAAGGTGGGGGAAGGTACTCTCATCAAATTCTAGGAAGACTCTTGGTTGTTTGGTTCCCCACTGAGTGATATCCCTGATTAGGGAAAATTTCAAGTTCAATGTAAGGAAAAATATGGCACTATGGTGGGTGACTACTGGAATGATGGACAGTGGAAGGAATTATCCCTTGTTGATCCCTCCCTTGGTAATCTGAATAAAATTATGAATTTCATGGTGGTGGTGGATGATGATGACCAATTAATCTGGAAACTTACTACAAATGGTAAATTATTTGTTGCCTCTCTCTATAATCAGCAGTTTTCTAATTTGGAGAGTCCTAGTTGGGCTAAGGCTTGGATGAAAGGCCTAATTCCCCAAATTAGTATTTTTTTCTCTAGATTGTCCTTCAAAATAAAATTTTGACTATTGCTAACCTCAAAATTAGAGGATTTTGTATGCCTAGTGTTTGTCTTCTTTGTATGCAGAATGAGGAAACCATTAACCACTTGCTTTTCCATTGTCCCTTCTCTACTGACATCTGGGATAGATGTCTGGATTACTTCAATATCAGTTGGGTCTTTCCGGAATCAATCTAAGAGGTTTTTAATTCATGGCATCACCCCTCAAGGAATAATTCTATAGTTCTATTATGGAGATTGGATTTACCTCATATTTGTTGGGGAATATGGAAAGAGAGAAATGAAAGAGTTTTTAGAGATAAGGAATCTAAGGCTCAAATAATTTTTGAGAAAATCAAACAAAATATGGTGGAGAATATCAACATCATGGCTGGAATAGCCAACCCCAAAGATTAGGATGATTATATAATTTTCAAGAATTGGAGATTAAAGGGAAGTGACATCTTTCAGGATAACCCTAGAGAAGATGTGAAATGGGAAAGCCCTCCTCATGGCTAGATGAAAATCAACTTTGATGGCTCTTCAAAGGGTAACCCTAGCAATGCGGGGTGTTGTGTGCTTTTAAGGGATGAATGGGGAAAATATAAAACCATTAAATGTATTCCTATTGGCAGTCAAACTAATCATGTTGCTGAGGCCATGGCTGCTTATCATGGGATGGTTTGAGCAAAGGAAGCCAATTGTACCAAAGTTTGGTGTGAAGGTAACTCTTTGAATATTATACTGTTTGAATAAGGTGTTATCACCCTCTTGTTCTATAAACAATGCTATTAAAGTTAGGAAGGAAATAACTGAAACCTTCGATATGTGTTTTTTCACACATGTTTACAGGGAATCTAACTCATGTGCTGAGTGGGTAGCCAACTTGGCCTGCCGATCTCAGAAAATTATTACCATTAATGGTGAGATTAAAATTACGTGTGAGGCGAAATCCTTGTTCAAACTAGACCGTATCCAAATGAAGCAATGTGAAATCATTAATCATAATTCCTAATATCTTTCCCCCTTTTTTTGATGAAAGTTTATAGTGGCGGTGTTGAGTATTTATTTAATAGTCATATCATATTAACAGGGCATGGATTCTGGGTTGTTTTTTAGAGCAATAATAGAAACCATAGAGGAAATATCAGAGCCAAGATTAGGAATTCTAGTGAATTTGAGAGAAAAATGGGAGGGAACAAAAAGAGGTTTGAACCAACTTCATGTTCAGATTGGAAGAAGAACAAAGAGGTTTGGGAGATTCTACAAGAGGGGGGTTTAAGTGTTTTCATGGAGAGGCTCTGCGGTAAAGACCCAATAGTTACCAAGCATTTCATAAATAATTGGAAGAATGGCAAAGTTCTGGTGGGCAGCTAGATGATGATGGTGGATGAAGATATCATTGCAGAAGCTACGAGATGGTGAAATATGGTATTAAGTTCTATAGAGATTGTAGTGTTTCTGATAAGGGAGTGGATAAATTTCCTATCATGGATGGCAAAAAGAAGAAAATGGTGAAGGTGGATAACTCCTACCACTCACCCAAGCATATCTGTAGGCCATGGAGGTTCATGTTGTTTGCTACCATAACCTACATTACTCTAGATGAAAGATTAATGAGGGCTTACGAGCACCATTTCGTGCTGCTCAACCACTTTTGCCATGGTGAAAAGGTAAGCCTTCCCTATTATTTAGCTTGTTCCATAGATCATACCATTAAAGAAATGCAGAAAGACCCTCAGGGGGACCATACTCTTCATCAAGGTCTTATGGTTTTAGTTTACAAATTGTTGAAAGGGAAATCCATTGAGAAACCAATTAGAGGTAAAAATACCAGAGATGATGACATGAAAAGTGAGTATAGTGGTTTCAACTTTGACTCTGAAACTGAAGGTGAGTCGGAGGATCTCAATAGAAAGGGGAGGAATAAGGGGAAAAGAAAGAGGATTCTTGTTGATTCTAATCTCTCAGACTCCGAGGATGAGTCCTTTGATGAGAAATTCATCAAAAAAAATAAAGGAAAGGGAATGGGAAAAAAAACCCAGAGGAACAAGAATACTAGTAGAGAGCTAACAAGGCAAAAAAACAGATATTGATAGCTTCTGATGAGGATGCAAAGGAGGAAAAAAATGACAATATGAAGGGTAAGGAGGAGGATGAGATTCTGGATGTGGGTCATGGTGAGGATATGAGTACTCAAGGATTGTAGAGTGAGGGCCAAGAGAATAAAAGGGGAAATCCTACTGACTGTCATGGGGATAATGATAGTATTAAGGGATTTTGTGAAACTATCAATAAAATTGTGAAAGATATTAGCTACCTGAAGAATGATATTAATGTTATAAAAAATGCTACGATAGGCAAGAAGCCTCTTTCTGATCACTAAAATTCTTGAAATAGAAAATAAGGTTAAGGAAATGGAAGGGAATAGTGAGGCGAACGGGCTGGAAACTACCATGAACAACCTAGTCAATAGAGTCGACAAGATGGAATTAACTATGAAGAGGACTATTGAACAGAATATCTAGATTCTTAAGGCCTCTATGGATAATATGAATATTCTGATTAACAGATTTGATAACATTAAAGACAAGGAGGGCGACAAGGACCAGATGGAGAAAAAAGGTCATGTGAATAGAACTAGGGCCAACACTAGGAATCAGGGTGATATCAAGGGACAAGAGTTGGATGAATTGAAGAACTCTACAAACAACATGAAGCAGATGGCAGTTTATGTTGAAGATATATATTATAAAAAATATTTAGTTGTCTTGATGTCTGTCTTTGTCTTTGTGTTGTCCTTTTTCTATCCTTTTGTTGTCTTTGAGTGGATCTATGTGTTTTGAGTTCCCTTTTTGTTTTTGTTGGGAACTGTTTTATGTTTCGGTGATAAGGCATGGTTTTTTTCTACTTTAACACCTTTTATAACTTCTGATATGTAATAAGGTTTGGGTTCCTTTCAAAAACCTATTTTTAATTAAACAAAACAATCAATCCATACCGTCATCCAATCAAGATTGTTTGAAATAAACAAATGTAGTGCACCACACTCTCGACCAACTATACAAAAAATAAATAGATGAATTACAACCGATTTATTTTGAAGATTAAAAATTAATTAACTACAGTAACATCTTATAATTACCTCTCACTTTCCTCAATCTACCTTTCCCCATCAAGTACTCCCCTTCGAATTTCTTAATGGGGTTGGGATCCCAAATGCGATCCACATGGAACTTTGCTGCAAACTTAGGAATATATTCATAAATGTACACCATAGTCTAGTATACCATATTTCCCTCCACCATAGAACCCTCAGGATGTGCTCTTTATTGAACCAAAACCTTCAAAAATTTCAAGTTCCTCTCAACCATCCACATTGACTTAGTGTGTACAAGTCCACACAATTCAATTTCTTCAACTTGGTGTATGAGGTAGTGTTCTTATGCATTGAAAAAAGTTGAAGGTAGATACTTTTGCATTTCACACATTAGATGAGGGATTTTTCTCCTCCAATATTTTATATCTTCTTTATGAATTTATTTACATGACAACCACCTAAAAGATATTCAAGATGCAAAAATATATATTACATAACAAGTAAAAAAAATCACATATATAATATCTATACAACGAATTGAACAAATATCACTACTTACCTCATGTATTTTCCAAGATCATATATGACTTGCTTGACATTATTGTTGAAGTGGTCTAGGAGAGATAGAGGTTATGTAAGTAAAACAAATTGCAAATATAATATCTATACAATGAATTGAACAATATCACTACTTACCTCATATATTTTCCAAGATCATTTATGACTTGCTTGACATTATTGTTGAAGTGGTCTAGGATAGATAGAGGTTGAACGTACTGCAACAATTATAAAATTATCTTTTTCATTTTTTTATAACATAATACAATGAAAAGTACATGCGCAACATACAAATATATAGTAAATACACAAGAACATGAATTACCTTAATGAAGGTATGTCAATCATGCATTTTCATCCCTAGCCCAAATTCACTTTTCTTTGATATGAGATTGTTTATGTTCGCAGCAAATCCTGTGGGAAATCAAATTTTTTGTATGACTTTTTTATAGTATTTCTTTGTTGGTCTATTAATAACCAAGGAAGGTCACTTATATTAATCTGGTCTCCATGGCTATTTGATTGAATGACATTTTTCATTGTATGATTGGATTCCTGAATGTCACTACAAATTTTGATAAGTTTTTCTTTGTCACACCTTCCATCCAATATTTTTCATAATGTCTCTGTTATATTCTTTAAAATATGCATAGTATCAAATAAATGCACAATTTGTAACTGCTCATAGTAGGGCAACCTACTAAATTGTCAGGGATAACTTTTTAGTCCCTTACGAAGGTGGTCATTAATTCCTTGACAACCTTCATGATCATCAATCTCATCATCAGTAAACAAAACACAATAGAAAAGATGTTTTATGACATAAACCATTAGATGGAATGGCATTACCTTGACGATTAATTTTATTATATTCCAACTTCCATAGGTGGGGTGTCATTCTTCGTGGCTTTGATATATTCTCTTCTTTCCCATTGAAAATATGTTTTTCAATATTTCGATACTTATGATTTTTGTGGAGAAAGTGCCTATACTCATCAAACACCTGCTTTCCTAAACTTTTTGAATGATCGGATTTCATCTTTGGACCACAAACTAGACATGCAAATTTTCCCTTTGTTTGAAGGCATATAAGATAATGTATAATTAGATTAAATATGTTAATTTTGTTAATTATAATTGTAATGCGCAACTATAACACTATAACATACCACAAAAATGTGTTAGCCCTGGAGCATCGTGTATTGTCCATACAAGAATCACATGGAATTGAATTTCTCTTTGTCCTATTGGTCTAGAGATGTCATACATAGTGACACCATTCCATAACTCCAGCAACTCGTCAATAAGAGGCTCAATATATACATTCATATATTTAACTTGGTACTTACCTAATCGGATGAACAAAAACATTACATAATTATTATGACCATTTTACTACAATATTTATAATTAAATGTAGATGACTATTAAATGATAAAATACTTGGAACAATAATTGCCAACATTATGTGCTCCCTCTTTATTGACATCCATGGAGGAATGTTATTATTCATAACAAAAATAGGCCACACCGAGTAAACAAATCTCAGCTCTCCAAATGGATTGACATCGTCCGCTACCAATAAAAGCCTGAGATTATGAGGTTCTTCTTTAAAGTGTGGCCACTTTTCCTCTATGTCCATAAATGTTGAACCATCCTTAGGAATTCTAATAATGCCATCTCGACTTGTATTGTGTGCATGGTAATCCATAAATTGTGCCAAGGTAGTGCACTTGAATAATCATTTCATGCGTAGAATAATGGGAATATAATCAAGAACCTTGCAAGGCACCTTTTTTGTTATTTAATCTATTCAATAACTACTAATATGACATTCAGGGCATTTAGTTTGAAATTCATGTTGTTTATGATATATAATATGATCATTGAGACAACCATCTATTGTTTGATACTCCATTCCAATATCTTTCATAAAGGCAAATAATTTTTGGTATGAGTGAGGTAGAATATTTGATGGTGGTAACAAAAACTCACCTATCAATCTACTACAAAAAAATATAATTTTTTAATATAAAGAATATTAATGGTACATGACTCACCATTTATTAACTATAATGACATATATGACATACCTTAACATACATGACATTGTTATGTTGAATAAACCATTCATAACCTTCAAGTTCACCAACAATAGTACATCGGAGAGAAGAATTGTCTGGGAGCCTTTGTAAAGGGCTTCATATACCTTCTCAAGTAGAGGTAAATCGTTAACAACATCAAGGTCATCTTGATCATCATGATCAGTTGCACTAGTACTAAATGTGTCATGGATAAATGTATTTGTACCACCATCTTCAATTGTGTTTTGTGGCTCATGATCATCATCTTCCATGAGATCATTATCTTCAGGTTCAATATTCATACCTCCATGTTCCTCCACTTTGGAAACCATATTCTTTAGTTTGTGTTGATCCATATCATGTGCTCTGGGGTGCTCAACCTATATAAAAATGATCAACACAAATAAACCATGATCATGATCTCATCATCAAGTGATTTCTTATGTATATAAATTGTAAAAACGATATAATGAAAAAATTACCAATGGATGATAATCATGTCCCCCTTCAATGTGACCATGTAGCCTACATTGTTTCTTAGATGTTTTGATTATAATTATTCTAGTCTTTAAACCCTTACAAATTTTGCAGGGACAATAACATTTTCCATCAGCTTTTCTTTTCAAGTTAGACCACAATCTAGCAATTGTCTCCTTATTTTGTTGTTCACTGATATTATCTGACATGGTCTTTCTTCACAGGCAAAACAATCAGGCTATAGAACTAGTTATATAGAAGTTAAAATGTTAGTTATGAAATGACGTTTTAGTATAATATACCAAATTAAATTACTTGAACATAGAAATAATGAAAATTGAACCAAAACCATTTCTCTTATTTTTCATCTCAAAACATATCTAATGGATTTGTGGTGATTTAGAGCAGGTGATATGCTAATGGATTTGTGGTATGTAATCCTTGTATCATATCTTAAGTTGACTAGTGTCTAATTGAGGTAATCCATGAGTATCTAATGTGAATTAATTATCAATGTTGTGAAGTCATCGAGAGTATGGTGATAGTCATCCTTATAGGATCCTCTCAATACTATCCAAATCAGTGACAAGTAAGATAAAATTCTCAGTCACACTTTGGGTGCAAGTGAGTGATATTACATATACTTTTGGGATGAACACCATTGAGAGTCATAGACCCAAGTTAGTTTAAAAGAAAAGTAACTATCCATTCCCATGCTCATGCATACTTACATGACTAATGTTGCCCTTGTGTATCCTAAACATTGGAGAGACCTTATTTAACTTCTCTAATCAATGTGGTTGTTGTCCTAATATGAAATACAGAGTTCTACCCTTGCCTCTACATCAAATATCTCACATCATGTTTCTTAATCAAAACACACTATTCCCAATCTTCCTCAATACCCTCAATGGTCAGGAATCAAGCATTAGGCCTCAACAAACATCGACTTGCTGACTCAACCAACCTTCCAAGAATAATAACTTTGCCTACTCAATTCACTTGAAGTCACAAACTGGGATCACAACTCTTGAACAACCTTGTACTCTTAGGATAAGAACCTTACACCTTAACTGACAATTCAATTACCCTTACAAAGACAACATGACACTCCCTTCAACATAGTGTAATCTACGAGTGTCTAATATGAATTCATTATCAATTTTGTGAAGTCATCAAGAGTATGGTGATAGTCATCCTTATAGGATCCTCTCTATATTGTCCAAATCAGTGACAAGTAAGACAAAATTCTCAGTCACACCTTGGGTGCAAGTGAATGATATTATATATACTTTTGGGATGAACACCATTGAGAGTCATAGACCCATGTTAGTCCAAAAGGAAAGTAACTATCCATTCCCTTTCACATGCATACTTACATGACTAATATTGCCCTTGTGTATCCTAAACATTAGAGAGACCTTATTTGACTTACCCAATCAATGTGGTTTCTGTCCTAATATAAAATATTGAGTTCTACCCTTTCCTCTGCATCAAAATTCTCACGTCATGTTTCTTCACCAAAACACACTATTCCCAATCTTCCTCAATACCCTCAATAGTCAGGCATGTATAATGGTTTCAACATACAAAGTCAATGATCAAACACTCCATTATTCTAGACACCCTTGGATGTATTACTTGGCTTCTAGGCTTGGGAAAACTAATATGAATTGAACCAACACTATGAGGATAGGTGCAAGTATCATGGCAGCTGATCATAATTTGTTAAGACAGGGTTCACACCTAAGTGTTGTCTCTCAACAATGTGACACTTCCAAAATTATCATACTCAAGACTTCTCTTATTGGGTCAACACTCATTGATGGCCATAAGGCCAAATAAATGTATCTAGGATTTAAAATCCTTACTCGAGGCTTGGAGGACCCTACACAAGGTCTATGAACACTCACTTGGTATTACAATAGAAAGAGCCTTCCTCTAGAACTTTGTTTGCAACACACACATCATTGGTAATCATTGTTATGATGGATGGTCTATTAGGATAGTAAATAAATTGCTTATCCTTTTTCCAACCTTTGAAACTCCAATAAGATATTTGACTTGATAGTGTCCCCACACATCACTTCAATGCCAAACATTAGGCAATTCAACCTTTTGCCTTCTCAATGCATTTTTTTTCTTTCACTAGTTTTTTCAGTCTGATACATAGGGATATCTAACCTTTCATGGCATCATCACATGCGCAAACTTCCCCATATGTCCCTATAAGTCTAATATATTAAATATATTTTTCACCTAGAACTATCTAGTATAGATTCTTATGTCCTATCCATATAGGATGTTTGCACACCGCACTATCATCCTTGACTCATGTGTGTGATGCAAAGCTAGGGGTATGTATAATAGTTTCAACATACAAAGCCAATGATCATACACTCCATTCTTATAGACACCGCTGGATACATTACTTGGCTTCTAGGCTTGTGAAAACTAATATAAATTGAGCCAACACCATGAGGATAGGGTCAAGTATCATGGAAACTGATCATAATTATTGAAGATAGGGTTCACACCTAAGTGTTGTCTCTCAACAACTCTACCATTCAAAAATTGTCAGTCTCAAGACTTCTCCTATCGGGCCAACACTCATTGATGGCCACAAGGCCAAATCAATGTATCTAGGCTTCAAAATAATTACTCTAGGCTTGGAGGGCCCTTCACAAGGTCCATGAACACTCACTTTGAATTACAATAGAAAGAGGCTTCCTCTAGAAATTTTTTTGCAACACACACATCATTGGTAATCATTCTTATAATGGATGGTCTATTAGGATAGTAAATAAAATCCTTATCCTTTTTCCACCCTTTGAAACTACAACAAGCTATTTGACTTTGCAGGGTCCCCACACATCACTTCAACACGAAACATTAGGTAATTCAACCTTTTGCCTTCTCAATGCATTTCTTTTGTCTTTCACTGGTTTTCTCAGTCTGATACATAGGGATATCAAACCTTTCATGGCATCATCACATGCGCACACTTCCCCATATGTCCCTGTAAGTCTAAGATATTAAATACATTTCACCTAGCACTATCCGGTAAATATTATTATGTCCTATCCATATAGGATGTTTGCACACTGCATGAGTATCATCATTGACTCATGTGTATGATATAGAGGTAGGCGCATGTATAATGGATTTAATATACAAAGTCAATGATCATAAACTTCATTCTTTGAGACATCGTTGGATACATTACTTAGCTTCTAGTCTTGGGAAAACTAATATGAATTGAGCCAAAACCATGAGGATAGGGTCAAGTATCATGGCAACTGATCGTAATTTGTGAAGACAGGGTTCAAACCTAAGTGTTGGCTCTCAACAACGCCACGCTTCCAAAACTATCAGTCTCAAGACTTCTCCTATTGGGTCAACACTCATTGATGACCACAAGGCCAAATCAATGTATCTAGGCTTGGAGGACCCTAGAAAAGGTCTATGAACAGTCACTTAGTATTACAATAGAAAAATCCTTCCTCGAGAACTTTGTTTGCAATACACACATCATTGGTAATCATTGTTATGATGGATGGTCTATTAGGACAGTAAATAAATTGCTTTTTCTTTTTCAACCCTTTGAAAATACAACAAGGTATTTGACTTAGCAAGGTCCCCACACATCACTTCAATGCCATACATTAGGCAATTCAACCATTTGCCTTCTTAATGCATTTTTTTTTTCTTTCACTAGTTTTCCTAGTTTGATACATAGGGATATCAAACCTTTCATGGAATCATTGGACACACGAACCTCCCTATATGTCCTTGTAAGTGTAAGATATTAAATACATTTTACCTAGCACTAAATACATTTTACCTAGCACTATCTGGCACATATTTTTGTGTCCTATCCATATAGGATGTTCGCACAATGTACTATCATCCTTGACTTATGTGTATGATGCAGAGGTAGGGGCATGTCGTTAAACCATAGTGCCCATTTGATTTAGAAGTGATGTAGAGAATGATCTAGTATTTATTGTTGATACTACTATATACTCTAGCTAATACTAGCCTCTACCTTGCTAGTATAGATAGTTGCAGCCCTTTTCAATTTGCTAGAGCTTGTAGAATTGATACCATTCTTCTATCAAGGATCCCAACCTACTGCGAGAGAGGGTAGAAGGGGACAAGATAGTTAGCTAGCAAAAGACATCGAATTTTCTCACTGGGCATCTTAGAGGAATTGATATGTGCATTCCCAAGTACAAATGGCTAGTAATAGTTGTCCAATGCTGATTAGTAAGTTGCTAGCCCCCTCCTTTATGTTCTCACCCACTATATTGAATATCCATAGTGAATCAAACCCCTACTATTCTATGGCCCTACTATTCTAATGGGGTTTGTTTCTCATATGAGATGAAAGGGCCTTGTGTGAGCAATATGATATGTGCTTTTGAATCCTCAATCCTAGATGTATTATTGGACAAGAGAAGTGTGAGGACCACCATCTGAGTGTGTGTCGATGTGCAATTTGTATGTGGAATTTAGGGATAAAGTTTCCTTTCTTAATTATCCTACCTTTTTTAGTCTGTGATTAATTTGGATCAACTATGCAACATTTTGAGGCTGAGGAACATTTTAATATTGATTCATTTGTTGGGCCTACTAATAAATTTGAGCTTTCTGTGATGCAATTTGTGATTCTAATTCACATTGCCTTTCTCTAAGTTGGTCAATCTAGATCTATATGATGATTTAATTCCTTTTATCTACATTGATTCTCTAATTGTGTAGCTAGATCAACATTGTAGAACAAAGTATCCACTTGTTCAGTCCCCCAAGGTAAAGTAGGATAATTGTTCATAGTGGGCTTCATCTTTGATTTACTAGAGGTGAAAGCTAAGGTAAATTCCGGTCTATATTTTTTGTATGCATATTCTAAGGTGTATCTTTATTTCTTATATCAATATTTATTTCTTTTCTAGGCCTACCATAATCACACCTAAAGGTTCTCCTAAGAGCTTTGATCCTATTATAAACTGAATTAGTTGATATATATTGATCATGTTCTTTAGATGCTTCTCCTCTATTTGAAGGACCTACCTTTTTAATACTTAGAGAATTATGCAAAGATTAAATACCTATATTTTTCACATTCCATTATTCTTGTCATCTTATCACATCAATAGAAATTATGTTAACCATCTCTTGACTTTTAGATCATTAATATTTTTTCATTTATTTATTTTATCTTATATGAAGTAAAATTTTGGATCTTTCTTGATGGATTCACCACTCCTCAAAATGAGAAGATAATCTAAATTAACAAGTTTTTCTTGGCTACACCATGGTTAGACATTAACTTGAGTCATCAAGTTGAATATTAATTTAAATTATCTCCAAAAATAGTGATAATTTGCTAGTGATATAAGTTGTAGACCCCAAATTCCTAAGGTATGGTAACCTCCCAATTGTCAGGGGTTTTAAACTTGGATAGATTAGGACCAATTATGGAGGTGGGTAAGACCTCCCTCACTTATGGCTCTTCATGACGGGTTTCCCTACGATGCTAGTATATATAGGCATAGAATTACAACTCTCATCCTAACACAAATCATACCTATTGCATAGTAAACCCCTATTTTAGTTTATATTTCGTGCCTATATGTTGGTTTGAGAAACTAAAGTTTAAGCACCTTATTAAAATAGATGATCCATGATATGGGTGTTTGAGAATATTTATTATGATAACTCCTTATGTTGGTATACTTCCAAAAATGGTATTTGAAACACACTAAAACTAATAAAACATGAAAGAATGTTTAGATTTTAATGTATTGTGAGAATGTTCAAGATGATGGAGAAAATATTCATAGATGGGTGCCTTTATCTATTTGGGTAACAATCTCTAAATTTAATCAAACATATAATAATTGAAACTAAGATGACGTCATAATCAAGATGTATTGGATACCATACTATGCCTTTTAGAATGCATAGGCAAGTTGGGCTTTACTCATGCATCCAAAAAACTATTGATAGTTGAAAAATATTAATTGATTCTACTTATTCTTCCATGAGCATATACATGCATATCCTTTATTGTGTTGAGAAAGTACCTCACAAAGGTTTCACAAATATTTTACAGTATTTTGGTTTGCCAACTAAACTTCACACACCCAAAAGTACATATCACACACATGGTGGTCCACTCAATCAAAGTTTATTTATCTATAAGTCACTTGATCTGTAAAGGTTACATATTGTAATTACAAATTTGGGATAAATCCAAATCATTATAATACAAAAAATACACTACCTAGAACTAGAAAATGAAACCCTAAGGCTTCTTATGAATATGACTACTTTAGTGGTTTTGTTAGTGCTTCTCCTTAATCCAGAATGCTATCCTCTAATATTCTAGTAAAAAAACTAAAATAAATACTATAATGTAGGGAAAATAGGACTCCCAAGTCTATGCATGCAAATGAGGAACCTATTTCATTACCTACACAGTTACATTGGACGGAGAAAAATCCATCAGGCTCAAGATGGTTTAAGCATAAAGCGGATTTAATGGTCCTTCATTGTGGGGTAATATGACTATGCAATTGAAAATGAAGAATGGAAAGAGGTACAAATAGGTTGAAATGATGTTTTTTAGCAATGCACAGGAAGATTGGTAATTGAAAGATAGATTTTAAAAGAAGAACTAGAAGAGGAGAATGCAACTGACTCGCAAATTGAATTTCAGGAAAAATTGGAGGGACTTGGGTGCCTAGCTTGACCTACTCCTAGGATTGAGGTTCCCTACTCAACTCACTCTCAAAATTTTTGGCTATGATGAAACACAGATTTTTATATGTGCAACAGGTCCAAAATTCATATGCAAAATGAAATTGATAATGTGCAACCCCAACATGAAAATTCATATGCAAAATTCATATGTAGTAGAGCCTAACCTTTTAGTTGTTTTTTGTGAAATGCCTAACTCAACGTAGGAGATCACACATAAGGTTGCTTTGGGTTGATCAGGGCCAAAGGTTGACGCCAAGCTTGCACAGGATTACTTTGTGTTAAAATTAATCGCGGTGTTTTTTGTTTTTTTTTAAGTAATGCCTGTGTTCATCAGAAATTCGATGAACGTAGGCACGTTTTTTCAAAAAACTCAAGTTTTAGTAGTATTGTCTTCTCCATGGAAAGCAAATGTGAAATTATCATCATAATTCTAGTGTATTCGGTCATTTTAAAAAAAAAAAATCAAATTTGGTCACAATATACCTTCTCCATCAGAAACCTCCATCAAAATTTTAGGCCAAATGTATTAGTGTCTGATCTTTTGATCTTCAACTTCTCCCATATCTGCCATATTTGATCTCTTTCTTTTCCTCTCCCTCTTTGACAACAATTCCAAAGATGTAAACGCATCACTTGTCTTCAATTTTCTTGCTGCCTCTTTCTTCATCTCTGCTACTCAAATTATAAAAATTATAATAGAGCATTAAAATGGAACTTTACATCAGACTTTCTCCCTCAAAGGAGTAGCCTACACCTTCATCAATCCTTAGTGAAAAATAAAAATGAAATCCACAAGATTTATGGATCTCCATCATTCTAGTTCTTCCGGTGTAGTGTTGTAACCCCTAGTTTACCTCTAACAAACTCAAAGGTAACCTTCGGTAAGGGCTTAGTAAAGATATTATCTAACCGATCTTTACTCTTCACACACTCCATATTCACCTCCTTTTCTTAAACTTTTCCCTTAGGAAGTGATACTTTAATTCAATGTGCTTGGTTCTGGAATGAAGTACAGGATTCTTAGAAATTTTTATTTCACTTGTATTATCACAATAGATAGTCATCGGTTCAGACATATCTATCTTGACTCCTTCTAGCACATGTCTCCTCCATATTTCTTGCATGCAATTCGTGGATGCAACTACATACTCTACTTCAACTGTAGATTGAGAAACACGTGTTTTTTTCTTTCTCATGCCACTAATCTTCCTCCAAGTAGAAAAGCTCCACTAGTTGTGCTCTTCCGATCATCCACACTACCTGCCCAATCAACAGTAGTAAAAAAATCCAAAGTAAAATCTCCTTTATATGGATACCATAAACCATAGTCTATTGTGCCTTTGACATACCAAAAAATTCTCTTCACAACCACCATGTGACTCTCCTTAGGCTCTTTTTGAAATCTAGCCACTAATCCAATAGAATGAGCAATATTTGGTCTGCTATGGACAATATAGTATAGCTTACTAATCATAGATTTGTACTATTTTTCACTAACAGTAGGGGAATCATATTCTTTTGACAACTACCAGCCTGTCACCATCGATGTTCCTACCAGTTTGTAGTCTTCCATACTAAAAATCTTCAACACCTCTTTGATATACTTGGTTTGACAAAATATAAATACCACCATCTAGTTATTGAAGTTGTAAGCCAATAAAGAATTCTATTTAACCAATTAGAAACATTTGAAATTCCTTTTTCATTATATTACCAAAGTCCATAAACATATCATCATTTCCACCAAAAAATATGTCATCAACAAACACTTCTGCTATTAGCATCTTCTCTCCATTAGTCTTCAAATAAATGTTATTGTCCTCACTGGTACATTGGAATCCAATTTTGATCAAATGTGCATGTAATATCTCATACCATGCCCTCAGTTCCTACTTTAGACCATATAGTGCTTTGTGCAATTTACACACCATGTCCTTATCATTAGTCAAGGAAAATCCATCTGGTTGTTCAATGTATATTTCTTCTTCTAGAATCTCATTTAGAAAAGATGACTTGAAATCCATTTGGTAAACTTTTAATCCCTTATATGCAACAAATGCCAACAACATCCCTACTCCTAATCTAGCAACATGTCGAAATGTTTCACCATAATCCTCACCTTCCTCTTGATCATACCCTTTCCAAACTAAACTTGACTTGTTTCTTACAATATTTCCTTCTTCATCCAATTTATTCCTAAAGAACCACTTTGTTCCAATTACATTCTTATCCTCCAATCTAGGAACAAATGACCATGTTTCGTTCTTCTCAATTTGATCTAATTCTTCATTCATTGCATTCACCCAATCATCATCCTTTAGTACTTCCTTAACTATCTTGGGTTCAATTGTAGATATCAAACATGAGCTCTCTAAGATCTTTCTCTTGGTTTGCACACCTGCATTCTTATCACCAATTATCTATTTTTGGGAATCATTCAATCTGACATATCTAGGTATTGCATGTGCTAGTTTTGTATCTTCTTTATCAGTTTCTTCATCTTATTCCTTACTATCATTGCTTACCAGTTGAGCATCTAGTTTTGCATTTGCCGCTTCTTCATTATTCTTTGTCTCCCATTCAATGATCACAAAATTTTCCTCATTATCATCTTTTTTAGGTTCTGATCTGCTTGTACCTTATGACTTATCAGATAGATCATCAACTTTTACATTAGTACTTTCAACAATTTTCTTAGTTCTCTTATTGTAACATTTATATTCTTTACTCTTAGAAGAATAATTAAATAAAGATGGTGGAATTTGTGGGAGGAGGTGAGCGGCGAGTGGGAAATTCAAATTTCAAAAAGGGTGATGGTGGACTTTCCACTCCTAGTGTCGATGATCATGTAGGTTCCCAAGCCTCCAAGGGTCCTGTGGGGGACAAGGAGATAAACAAATGGGTTGAAGATAAAGATTCCAAAGTAGGGGACCCACATGATAGAGGTAAAGTAAAGAAATGGATGGCTCCATTTAGAGTCAGGCTTTCGATGCATTTTGGACTCGCAAAAGTTAAAAATCTTTGTGATCTGGTGACAGGTGTTTTTTCTATATCTGTGTCGGATAAGCTGGTTGATTTCTCTATCTCTAGTCTGGCTATGACTTTGGCTGGGCGATTTACTATTTTTAGACCTAACATTGATGTTGTTAGGAACTTTATAAGGAGAAAATGGTTTCTCAAAGGCCAAGTGGATGTGGTGGCTTTTCCAAAGGGTTTTTTCTCCTTTTCTTTTAATATTGAAGAAGATTTGAATAAAGCACTCCGTGAAGGTCCATGGATGTTTGGCAAGTCAACTTTGGCTTTACAGAAATGGGCTCCTAGGTTACTATTGGATGATTCCTTCTTTGTGTCAGATCCTATGTGGATGTGTCTTCTTAGCCTTCCCTTGGAGTTTTGGAATGAGGAGGGTTTTAAAGTAATTGCGGGCTCCTTTGGGGAACTCCTGTCAATCGACCCAATGACTGGAGCCAAATATACGTTGGTTTTTGCTCATATTTATGTTAATGTTAATCAAATGATGGATATGTCTCAATCCATTGAGATTTTGTCTAAACTGGGAAATGGACCCAAGTGATTTAATATGAATCTCTCCCATTTGTGTGTTTCATTGTAAAAAGTCAGGCAATTAGGCGAAATATTGTCCTTCCAAGAAGGGTAAGAATAGTAAAACTGATAGTATTCTGAAGAAAAAATTGAAAACGAAAGGGAATAATGATGCTCCACCTTTAGCATTAATCCCTAAGAAGGAAGCGACCGAGTTGGAAAATGAGGAAAATAAGGGTATGAATAACTACAAGGAAAACTTTGATTCCACCTATTCTAATAGTCAAAAAGAAAGTAATGAGGAGGAAGAGGATGGTACTAAAGACTTGGTTCAAAATACTGAATCTGTGGATTTGAAGGTTGATCTTATCATCCAAGGTAAAATAGTTGATTTATACAGTGATGATGTTTCGGCTTTATTTAATAACAAGTAAAATGAGGAAGACTTTAATGAAGCTCAGGACTGTAATATCTTAGAAATGGTGCCTTTGTTCTTATTAACCAATGGAAGTCCTAAGCATACTAGAAATATGAACCTGAAATCCCAATGTAAAACTCCTCCCAAAAGCATGGAGATGGTGGGTCTTGAGGGAAATCCTTGGATTTCTAGTAATAAAGAAGGCAAGTCAAATAAGGGAGGACCCAATGGAGGTATTTCAACTAGAAGCAAGAATAAGAAGGTTGTAGATGTTGGAAATCAAAACAAAAAATAGGGGAGACCCTCTCTAAAGAATCAGAGGGAAAATGAAAGTTGGAAGAACTATGCTGATGGAACACTGATTTCCATTGAGTCAGCCTTATCTACAATTAAATTATGAAGATAATTTTGTGGAATATCCAAGGATTGAATGCCCCCCACAAGCAGGATGTGTTGCGTAATATTGTTAGAGATCATAAACCAGATGTAGTTCTTATTAAGGAAACTAAGATGTGTAAGGATAAAGTTGAAAAAAATAGAATTTTCAAAAATAATGGGGTGATTGGTACTAGCTCGGAGGGTGCCTCAGGAGGCACAGCTATCTTTTGGAATCAAAATTCCATTAAAGGTAAGGAAATTTCTTCATGGGTTAACAGGACCTTAGTTTTGCTTGAGCATATTAGGGATAACTTTGTCTCGGTTATCTCTAATATCTATGCGCCTAATACTAAAGTTGGAAGAGATAAATTTTGGAGGAGTCTGGCAGAAGAGAGACAAAGGTTTTCAGGTAAAAGCTGGATGATTATGGGAGATTTCAATACTCCCTTAAAAGAGGATGAAAATATGGGAGACCTTCCTTTTCAGTTAGATGGAAGACAAGATCTCATGGACTTTATCAATGATCAAGCTTTGATGGATGTAGATCTCAGAGGGATTAATTATACCTGGACCAATAGAAGAACTGGCCCTGATCTCATTCAAGTTAGGTTGGATAGATCCCTGATCTCCCCCGATTGGCTCTCTAAGTATAATTCTTCTCTAGCGTCTATCATTAATATTGGTTCTAATCATTATCCTATCTCTTTCACAGCCAATCCTACTTCCTCAAAACATAGTTTTCTGTTTAGATTTGAAAAATCTTGGTTATCCCACCCCTCTCTGGAAACCTTTATTTCTAAGTGGTGGAATTCAGAGGTTGAGGGTACTACTTTATTTAGAGTGGCCAAAAAGCTTAATATTATCAAAGCCAAAGTCAAAATTTGGAGTAAAGAGACCTTTGGAGATATATTCAAAATGAAAGCCAATATTAAGATATATATTAAAGAAGTTTGGGATAAAATTCAAGTGGAAGGCCTTTCTAATGATTTGAGGAATTGTGAAAATGGGTTTCTTTCCAAATACCATGAAATTATCTCTAATGAAGAAACCTTTTGGAGACAAAGATCAAGACCGTTATATTTGAAGGAAGGTGATAAAAATACCTCATTTTTCCACATGATTGCTCTGAAGTATAGGGCAGCCCACAGGATCTCCAGTTTATCCAGTAATAGGGGTATTTTGTTGCATGAAGATGAAATTAGAAAGGAAGCTTTGGATTTATTTAGTAATCTTTTGGGTGGTGAGGATTCTCTGGATATCAAAAATCAAGACCATCTTGCTCATGCTATCCCTACCATTTTAAATGAGGATGAGAACAAAAATATATCTAGGATCCCTTCTGAATAGGAGATCAAAAAGGCATTTTTTTCCTTTCTTGGAGACAAGTCTCATGGTTTGGATGGATTCCCTATGTTCTTCTTTCAAAATTTTTGGAATATTGTGGAGGTTGACATCTGTAATGGTGTTAAAGAATTCTTTGGAACTAGACGGCTTCTCAAAGAACTCAATCCTACCTTTATTGTCCTCATCCCTAAGATCCCTAGAATTGATTCTCTCAATACGTTTAGACCTATTAGTCTTTGTAATTCTTTTTACAAGATAATATCTAAGGTGCTCACTTCTAGAATGCTGGATATCCTTCCTCATATAATTTCTGCCCAGCAAAATCGTTTTGTCCCTAGTAGACAGATTTTGGATTCCATCATTTCGGTTCATGAGAATATTCATTCTCTAACTGTCGCTAAAAAATAGGTCTTTTTCTGAAGTTGGATATGTCCAAGCCCTATGACAGAGTGAATTGGCAATTCCTTTTCAGAATTATGAAATCTTTTGGGTTCAGGGGAAAGGTGATTCAACTATGTTCTCAGCTGACTACTACTACCTCTTCTGTTGTTATTATTAATGGATCTCCCTAAAGTTTCTTCAAAGTTTCTAGAGGCCTAAGAGAGGGGGATCCTATCTCTCCTATCTTTTTTACTATCTTGGCAGAATGTTTGGGCAGATTTATTATGATAAGTGTGGAGGAAGGGAAACTCAAAGGCCTTAAGCCTTCCTCATCTATCTTAACCTATACTCATGAATAGTTTGTTGATGACTCTATTACCATGGGAGAAGCTACCATAAGAGAAGCTAGAAATATTAAGATTGTCATGGATTCCTATGAAGCTGCTTCTGGGCAAAAAATAAATTGGGATAAGAGTTCTTTGTTCTTCATAAACACCCGTGTGGATAGACAAAGAAGGATTGAAAGGATCCTTGGATGTAAAATTGAATATTTTCTTTCTACTTATTTGGGTCTCCCTCTGTTCTTAAAGCCTTCAGAGAATTTATGGATGAAGCTGGTTGATAGATTTAATTCCAAACTGGTTGGGTTGAAGGGAGCCCTCCTTAGCCAAGTGGGTAAGGTGATGATGCTTAAGGCTTCTCTTCAAAATATGCCTATCTATGCCCTTAGTCTATTTAAGATCCCCAAGAAGTTTGCTAAGGACATTGAAAGAATACAAAAAAAATCCTTATGGTCGAGAGTGGAAGATAAAAATAGAATCCCCCTTATTTCCTAGAATAATATTTGCACTCCTAAGGCTTTTGGGGTCCTAGGAATAAGGAACATTATGACTATGAACAATGCCCTGTTAGCTAAACAAATTTGGAGAATGAAAGGGGAGGAAAGGGAATGGAATTCCATTTGGAAATAGAAATACCTTCATATGAAACCATCTAATGAAGAATTTATGGATAATTCCTTCCTTGTGGATGTCTCTTCTATTTGGAATGTTATTCAAACGGCTAAAGTCTGGGTTGCTAGTGGAAGAAAGTGGAAAGTAGGTAATGGGAGAATTATCAAATTCTGGGAGGATAGATGGCTAATGGATAATCTGCTGGAGGAAATCCCTATCCTTAATGAATGGAAAGACTGGTTTAAAAGCAAGTATGGAGACCTTGTTAGGCACTACTAGAGAAATGGTAAGTGGATTGAGTTTAGCCAAGTTTTTTCAAGCCTAAGATTTTTGGAGACCTTTCTCTCTTCCAAAATCTTCAAGGAGCATTCTAAGGATTGTTTGATTTGGAAGGAAACTTCTGATGGGCAATATTATGTCTCTTCAGTTGTCTCTATACATTACAAAGTTGCAGATGAGATTCCTCTTTGGGCGAAAGTGTGGATGAAGAATTTTACTCCTAAAATTAATCTTATTTTGGATCTTTATCCAAAATAAGGTGCTAACCCTTGATAATCTGCATAAGCATGGATTTGTTTTTCCTAATAGGTGCTCTCTTTGTTGCAGGGAGGAGGAGTCTGCCTACCATATCCTCTACAAGTGAACTTTTAGTTAGGATATTTGGAATATAATTCATAATAAGTGGAAGTTGAGCTGGGTTTTCCCGAACTCACTAGAAGAGTTTTGGGAGTAATGGTTTTGCCCTAGCTCTAATTCTAAGAATGTTGAGCTCTGGAAACTTATTCTCCCCATTGTCACCTAGAACATCTGGAAGGAGCATAACAACAAGATTTTTAGGGAAAAAATTATGAACCCTAAAGTGGTGGTGGATAAAATTTATAGAGGGATCCATGATTGCTTATATGGCATTGATACTGGATTATCTGCTAAGGAAGATTTTAATGAAAGATGGAACCTTTCCAATAGTAGAAATAGAAAGGATAAAGGTAGAGATGATCTATTCTAGAGCTTTCATCCTCAGGGATGGATCAAGGCCAATTTCGATGGGGCATCTAAGGGAAATCCTGGCAATGCTGGATATGGGGGTATTGTCAGAAATTTTACTGGAGGTTATCTTGTGGTTTTTGCTGGTCCTTTGGGACACCAAACAAGCCATTATGCTGAAGCTTCGGCTGCCCTTAATACTATAATTATTGCTAAAAATCTCAATCATGACAAATTATGGTTGGAGGGGTATTCTCTTAATATTATTAAATGCCTAAAGGGTGAAGCTGAGCCTTCATTGTCTATCGAAAATATCATTTTTAAGGCGAGAGAAATTATTACTAGTTTTAAATTTGTTATTATTGAACATGCTTTTAGGGAAAAAATATCATCGCAGATGGTCTTGCTAACCTTGGCATTATATCTAAAAAACAAAGCATATGGAATGGTGAAGATAATATTGATTTCAATATTAAAGACCTCATTAGAAATGACAAAATTATGGGGAAATAAAGATTGCATTTTAATCATGGTTGTATTAATGATTAAACATCAAAACTTTAAAAAGGAGATGATAGCTTGTTAGAAGGGAAACATTTTAAATAAGAAAATAAAAAATTCGCATGCTTTGTCGATGCCTATTTTCAAGTGTTCGAGTGCCATCTGGAAGCTCGCTTTGAATTTACTGAAGCAAAAAAGTTGTAGAATGAATTGAAGAATGGGAGGTGACCTTAGAAGAGAGGAACCCGATAAACTTTCTAGATGGAGGGAGATGCCCAAGGTCTGGACGAAGCTGGAGAAGGTTTTTATGACGTCGTTCATGGAAAAATTGGTGGATTATGACAAAAACAGAGTTAACTTGGTGGTTACTAGAGTGACTGAAAACTGGAAAAATGGCACTTTCAAAATCCATGGTGTCAAATTCAAGCTAGACGTAGACCTCATCTCTACGGTTACAGGTATGCCCCATACTGGCCTCAATTTCTTTAGGGACCTAAAAGTCTCCAATAATGTTGTGAAGCTCTTTTTGCGTAAAGATAAGGAGAGAGGTAAATTAGGCAAAGCATCTGGGGGGTATTATGAAGCGTCTAACATTAAAAAAATTTGGGGTTTGGTGCTTAATTCCATTATGGAGTATATCACTATGGATGGCCACTTCACTAGGGTCCATACATATCACTTTGTGCTTCTGAACTACTTTAGGCATGAGACAAGGGTGTCTCTTCCTTATTACCTTTTCAAGTCCCTGTCGCGCTCATTGAACAAGTACATTAAGAACCCCTCTTCTCCTGTGCTACATTATGGTCTTATTTTGCTCATTTATGAGAATTGTAAGATTTTAGAAATTCAGGAAAACAAAAGGTTGTCGGTGTCCATGGGAAAAGGCAAGAGGAAAAGTGAGGATTTGGGGCCCAGTAAGGATGAGCAAAAATAGAGTAAAAAGGCTAAAAAAGGCTCCACGGAGAAAAATGTGGAGGACACAGATTTGAGCCATAAAAATAAGGATGTAGAGGTTGATCCTGAGTATATGAGAAAAGAAGGTAGTGATATGGAGACTAATGATATTGATAGGGAGGAGAGCTAGAAAGAAGAGGAAGTGGGGGAAGAGGAAGGAGGAGAAGAGGAAGATCCTGATCATAACAACTCGGTCAAAGAAACATGCAGAATAGACAGTGGTAATTAGAAGGAAAAACAAGAAGAGGTTGAGGGTAATAAGGAGGAACCTACCCACAGTGCGATCCTTGGTGATCTCAACAACCAACCCATGGAGGAGTTGGATAACCAGAAAAAATAGGAGGACAAGGAAATGGAAACAAAGCTGAACAAGGAAAAGGAGAATATGAGCATGGAAAAGGATAGAGATGGTGATGTGATGAATACTAGTATGCTTATCCTGGATAAGATTAAGAACTAGTCTAATGCTCATATGGGTTTTGATAGATGGGATTATGAAAGAATTAAAAAAATGGAAAGCCTAAACATCACGAAGAGAACGGACAAAAAGGTGAAAGAAACCTAGAGAAATGGAAAAACAAAATGGACGAAAAGGTGGAGAAGTTGGAAGTTTAGATCAGAAAGCTGGAGGAAGGGAAGGCTACCATGAAGAACTTCTTGATTTTGATTCCGGAGATCCTCAACTTTGCCACTAGGAACATGGAGGAAATAGCCAAATACCTTTATGTTTCAAGCCCTACCAATTCTATTATGGACATTGATGTTGAAGAGGTTGCTATTGAGGCTGGGAATGTGGATAGTGCTCCTGGAGGTTTGGCTAAAAGGACCAGGGTGAGCTTGAAAAAGGATGCCTTGTCTTCTTCAAAGGAAATCCCAATTCTCAGGGAGAATGTCAAAGAAATGCAATGGATTAGCGAAAAATTGGATAATTCCCTTGAAAACATAATGTAATTTGTCTTTATTTCTGATTTTGTTGCTTGATGCTGGTAGTGTTGGACTTTTGTGTTGGCTTTTGCCTAGTACTTTGTTGGTTTTTTTGATGTCTGTCATGTTTAGTTTCTTAATGATTTTATCTTTTATGGTTCCTTTGTAAAGGGTTTCGAGGTCCCTTCAAAAATTGTTTTTCCCGTAATCAAATACCAAGAAAAATTCCTTCATTAGATTTTGCATCAAATTTATCAGTTTAGTTATCTCTCTTAATAAAATATTGACTTCCAAAGATTTTAAAATAACTTACACAAGGTATTTTTCCATACCATAGCTCATAGGGTGTCTTATTGTTACCTCTCTTTACTAATACCCGATTTAGAGTGTATACAGCAATACTAAATGCTTCTCTCCAAAATATTTTGGATACATTACCATGCAATAATATGGTTCTTGCAGCTTCAACTATTTTTTAGTTCATCCTTTCTACTATGCCATTCTATTGTGGTGTCCTTGGAGCAGACATCTGTCTCTTTATACCTGTTCATCATAATACTTAACAAATTCATCAAATGTGAATTTACCTCCTCGGTCGGATCTTAAACACTTCAAGTTCTTACCAGTTTCCTTCTCAACCAAAGCTTTAAATGATTTAAATTTACTAGATGCATTTGATTTATCTCTCAATAATTTCACCCACGTCATTTTAGAATAGTCATCAATGAAGATCATGCAATACCTATCACCATAATAACTCTTTGTCCTCATAGGGCCACAAAGATTAGTATCTACCAAATCTAAAACTTTCTTAGAAATACAATTCTTGCTCTTGAAATAAATAGAGGTCATCTAACTAATTTGACAATCTTTGCATATCACACTATCTGGTTTGAAAAGTTGGGGCAATCCTCTTAAAACACTTTAATTGCTTATCTTAACCAAATTATCAAAATTAACATGACAACATCTTTTATGCCACAACTAACTTTCTTCCATTCTTGCAACTAGACAATTATTAATATTACTATTCAAATGGTATAAGTTACCTCTAGTTTGCTTCTCGATAGCAATCAATTCACCATTGCCTCCAAGATTTCTACAGACTCCACTTTTAAACTCAAGAAAATAACCTTTATCATTGAGTTGACCAACACTAGAAAGATTATACTTAATACCATCAACCCAAAATACATCATCAGCATTAATCTTCCCATTTAGAGAGATTGAACCTTTACCTTTCACCATGAAAAGAGAGTTATTTCCAAATCTAACAACACCTCCATCAAATTTATTAAGGGTTATGAACTTATTTTTATCTCCAGTCATGTAGTGTGAGCAACCACTATCTATAATCCATTCATCACTATTCTCCATATGAGATACTGGTGCCCTTTCATCTCACAGTTCCTCCTTCATGGCTACAAACATAATTTCTTCATTGTCATCTTCTTCTTTTGACTCCTCATCAGTCACACCTTCATCTACTGCAACATAACAATGTTTCTTTCCCTTTCCTTTGAATCTTCTAAACTTCTCTTTCTTATCGGTGTTAGGGCAATTAGCAGCAATATGACCAATTTTACTACAAGAGAAACACTTCAAAGGTAGCTTTCCTTTATACTTACCAGTGCCTCAAGTTCCATCACTTGATCTTCATTGTCTTCACTTCCCCGGTTACCTCCATGACTTGTCCTGCACTCATGATTTTGACATATATCTTTTCCTTTTCTAACAGATGAACCGATAACAAAATCTTTAAAGGCAAATTCAGTAGATTTTTTCACACTATTGTCAAAACTATTTAACTCAAAAGTTGTAAGCTTACCAATTAATTAATGAACAATTATCTTATCCTTTGTAATAGATCTTAGTTATTAGATTGAAGATACTATTATATCATACTGAGGTTGAAGAGTTTTGAGCTTTTTACTTACTATAACGTCATCTTCTATTTTACCTCCGACACTCTTTATGCTGCCAACAACTTCTTTGATTCTCTGACCATACTATGCAATATTTTCTCCTTCAAGCATTCTCATGTCATTGAACTTTCATCTCAAGCTTTCCTCTTTGGCTCTTTGAACATGCTCATCTCCTCCATGGATTGTCTCTAACTTTTCTTAAACCTCACCTGCAGTTTCCAATCCTTCAACATCAATATATTTTGAATCAAATAAAGTACTTACAATAGTTTCAATTATTCTCATGTCATCAAACTTTCCTCTTAAGCTTTCCTCTTTGGCTCTTTGAACATGCTCATCTCCTCCATAGATTGTCTCTAACTTTTCTTAAACCTCACCTGTAGTTTCCAATCTTTCTACTCATTGAGTTCATCCGGTGTCAAGGCAGTAGTAGTAGGAGCAACA
Source organism: Cryptomeria japonica (assembly GCF_030272615.1). Lineage (NCBI taxonomy): Eukaryota > Viridiplantae > Streptophyta > Pinopsida > Cupressales > Cupressaceae > Cryptomeria > Cryptomeria japonica. The sequence continues at coordinate 205,455,051 of NC_081412.1, read as the reverse complement.
TATGTTGTTTCAACTCGCTTCCAATATTGTTCACCAAGACCTTTGATGTATATATTCAGTCCGTCTTTTGAGATATTCTAGTTACCCTTATTGAACTTAGGACCCTATTTCTTCATCATCTTGACTTCCTTAGAATATTTCCCTCAAGCGGTTAGGCTTTCTGCACACAGAGGACCAATTCTCTGATACCAATTGTTAATCCTATGAGGATCTGAGTAATACTGAGAGGGGGGGTGAATCAGTATTAACACCAATTGAAACTATTTAACAAATATCTCAACTTCTTTAATCGGATCTAACAACCTCTTTATCAAATTTGCTTAACACATTAATCAAATCATTTACCACATCAATCAATTCTTTCACCACTTAAGCAATCATATAGATTTGATCATTTACCAGATTATCTTATCAGATCAATCACTTTCTCTAAAATCTCTTATTAGTACTAGTAGCCTTTGATAAACTTCTGATAAAACATCATAACCAGTATCTCAGAAATAATGCATGGAATGAAACATAAACAAGAAAATCACATGAACACCATAAGTTTTTGATGTGGAAATCCAAATAGGGGAAAACAACGATGGGAGTTGGCACCCACAAATATTTGTACTCTTTTGAAGTATGTGTTGTTAGGAGCTTATCCCTATTAGGAGCTTACAATACGCCCTGTTAGGAGAAGACCCTGTTAGGAGTCACCCAATTAAGGGATTTGCCTAGTAGTCCAGCTAGGAGCTTGATGATCTATTAGGATCAACCTCATTAGAGGATTTAAAACTCTTTTGAGAGCTTCCCTATTAGGGGAATTAAATGTTTAAGTCTTGTTAGGACCTACCCAGTTAAGGGATTTAACCTATTGCAATTATTAGGGAACAACAATGAATAAGTGATCTTTTAATTGCACTTCTCTGCTTTCTTGATCAAATCCAGTTATGCACAATACTCTGCAACTCTTAGGAAGATCTCACACTTCACTTGGATAACTCAACATATTTTCTAAGACCATTGACATCATAAACATCAACTATGCCATCCTAAATAGCCATCACAACTAGGTCGGCCACTAAACCCTAATTTCATCATGAATTTACAATTCAAATAATAAGAGATCATCTCAGATTGATATAAAAATCATTTCAGTAAATTAAAATGAAATATCAACTATTGGTTGATCATAACCCATCATGAAAATCTGATCTATACCAAAGTGAAAACCTTAAAACACTCTACTAAGCATTTTGTTGATTCTCAAGAAATTCTTCCTTGAATCATGCCAAAACAATAATCAAATCATTTTGTGTGGGTTGTGTTGTGTTACCACCTTCATGTAGACTCATCTTCAATCACTTTCATAATAAAAATTATTACCGGTTTGATGATATCTTCACTGGTCTTAAATCCTACTAAAACCTTAGCAAAAATTCATCAAAAATTTGAAACACACTTGCAGGTAATCTTCACAAGTTCTGATTTTGGTCATATACACCTTTCCATGATATGAGCTCACCATCCAAACCGTAAATCACCAATCATCATCAATCGTGTAATTCAATTAAAACATCTTTGCTTTACCAGTTAAAGATATATTTCATAGACTTCACTTCTTTGTCGGTAAACCTTGTCTTTTGGTAAACCAAATCACTTAGATGACAAAACAAAACATCAAGAACACCAAGAATCACCATTTGATATCAGTTTCTATCAATGACAACACAAATAAATGAGTGTATCATCTAATCACAAAATCTCAATCTCTTCATCACAAATAGACTTCTATCCCTTACCCACACAGTCATCAATCTTCAACCGCATCACCTTATCTGCATCAATTATACAAAATGCTAAAATCCCCTTCAATATGAACTTTAGAGTAACTCATCTTCTTTACAAGTATTAAACCAAGTAATAATGCTTGAGCCTTTGGCATGTTATTAGTTCATGTTGGCAATACATAAGATTTATATGCTTTCAATTCACTACAATGATTTCTAATACATGCTCCTACCCCTGAATCACCTGGGTTTCCTCGAGAAGATCCATCAAAATTAATGTTTACAAAATTCAACTAAGTGGGTTGTCAGGCAATGCATGATCTATTAATTTTTGTTTGGTTGCTAGATGTTTAGAAGTAACTACTAGGAATATATATCAATTTCCATGTCTTAAATATATATCCCATGAAGTAAATAATGAACTACAACTATTATTCCTTTGCACATATGCATTCACTACTTCTGAAATAGATTTTTTTAGCCCCTCAAGGACTTTCTCAATAAGAGATGCAGTTTTTATAAAAATTATTTTATTCCTCTCCCACCAAACTAACTAGAAGACTGGTGTTGGGATAACCGACCAAATGCATGAGAAGAGGGAAGATTTATAAGTATTGGTAATGATTGGAACAAATCCTGGATTGTACTTGGTAATGGCATTGAGTAATCCAATTTATTCATAATAAAGAGCCAACATTGATGAGAAAATGAATAGTGAAGGAACAAATGATCAACATTTTGACTTTCTTGACCACACAAAACACAAGAAAAGGGTTGAGCAATTTGCAAATTAACAAGTTTATCACTTGTTAATATCTTTTCTGGAGAGCCAACCATGAAAAGAATCCTACTTTTGCCATGACTACATTATTCCAAGTGAAGGGATATGTTGTTTGATCTTGTTGTTTTTTCATAATCTATTGTAGTGCTTTGTATCCATTTTTGACCAAGTAGATACCATCTTTGGCTGGGACCCAAATGACTTTATCCTCCTTATTTGATAAATATATTATTCTTTGAGATAATACTTGTTGCATACTTTTTGTTTAGATCATCGTCATCAATACATGTTGAGAAGTCCTTATGAATCACTTTCCCTGAGTGTAGTTCAACTCCATTCACATAATCAATAAACTTATCCCCACATTCATTAGTGAGAATTGGAATTACTAATGGAAAATGTTACAACTAAGGTAGAGGTGAGTACCCATTCCAAGAGTCATTCTACAAATGTATTGAATCACCATTATGAACTTACCAAGAAATATATGAGATTACCACATCCCTAGATTACATCATAAAATTCTACATAACAGAAACTTCTGGAGGGTTGGAGATTGTAATAATTCTAAGAGGATTAGCTGAGTCAAGATATTTGGCTTGTATAATTTGGCACCATTTACTATTAGGTTTGGAATATATTTTCCATACTAATTTCCCTCCAAATTCTTTATTGCACTTAACCAAATCATGCAATCCTACCCCTCCTAACTTCTTTTCATTTTTCATGCATCTAAGAGAGACTAAAGGAATATTCTTCTCTTGTGAAAGATTACCTTTCCAAAGAAAGTTCCTAATAAGTTTCTCAATCTGTTGGATAATTGATTTAGGGGCTATAAGCATGGATATATAATAGTTAGGTATGACAGTTAAAACAAATTTCATGAAAATAATGTACCCTAAAAGGGAAAGCCACCTAGTTTTCTAGGTTGAGATTCTATACTTTATCCTTTCAATGACATTGTTCCAATACGATGTTTTGTTTGGGCCCATAAGGAAGGGAATGCCTAGGTATAAGGAAGGTAATTCTTCTATATTGAATCCCTTTTTTTTGTGATCCTTTTCCTAATAGTGTTTTTAGTGTTAAAGATGTATATCTTTGATTTTTGAGCATTTTTCTTCTATCTTGATATTGATGTATATGCTTCGAGAGATTTTTTATTTGAATGGCCTTTGAGATGCTTCCCTTTCCATATAAGAGAGTATCATCTTCAAATAGTGTGTGATCTACTGAGATATTTGTTATTGGGATGTGAATACCTTGCCAAACACCATTATCATTATTAGCTTTGATTAATCAAATAAATTATTCCCTCCATGATAATAAAGAGGAAGGGAGATAAAGGATCTCCTTATCTAACTCAATGATCTCCTTGTCTAACCATTTTTCAGACAATCAAAATTTATGCAAAACTTTCGTAGGAAAATTCCAATCAACCCTGTCATAAGCTTTCATCATGTCAAGCTTAACAATAAATGAAGATGTTTGAGATGCATGAATTGAGTGGAGAAATTCATGAGATACTAGTTCTTCTTCACTAGTCTCTCTCCTTGGAACAAATCCTCATTGTTCTGGAGAGATAATTTTTGGCATTAGATATTGAATCCTCAAGTAGATAGCCTTAGTGAGGATTTAATAAACTATGTTACATAAAAAAATAGGTCTAAATTATATAAATGTCTTTGGATCCTTAACTTTAGGGATAATTGCTATATTTATGACATTAAAAGTTTGTAGAATGGAGGTAGATCTTCTTGATTCTTCTAGAGCATCCAATAGATCAAAGCCTATCACATCCTGACATTTTTGAAAAAATAGGATAGTGAAACCATCAAGCCCGGGTGCCTTGTCCGGGACTAAAGAGAAGACTACTTTTTGTACTTCATCTAAAGCAGATGGGTTCATGAGATCCTTATTGTCATATTGAAAAATAGTATGATAGATAGCATAAAGGAGATCATATTCACTAGAATTTGTGAGATTATTGCTAGTCAGAGAAGGGGCTAAAAGAGTTTTTAAATATTTGACACCTTCATCTTGGATATCCTTAGCATTTGAAAGAGTGTTTCCTGTAACAACATCATTGATTGAAAAAATATTAGCAATTTCTCTTGTTACTTTTGGTGAAGCATGAAAAAAATTGGTGTTCCTATCCCAATATTTTAACCAAAGCTCTCTAGATTTTTGTCTCGAGTAAGTTTCCTCTCTTTTGCTCAGTTCCTTCCATTTTTACTTATCATAAGTAAGTTCATCCAACCCATGTAAAATAATATGATCATGAACTTGATTCAATTCTTTAACTAGTACCTCATTCTAAATAAAGATATTTTTTAATGTGTGTAAATTCCACAATTTAATTTGTAACCTAACATTCTGCATTTTCTTGTAAAACTGAAATATTTTGTTTCCAATTACTGGAGGTGCACTTACCCACCATTGGTGCAAGAGAGGAAGGAAATGTGGGTGTTTGGACCATATTCTTTCAAACTTAAAATATGGATGATGCAATGACCCTAGAATATATTGATAAGTTAAATTTGGGATTTGAGATCATTTTAATCATTATGTGAAGAAGAACTATTTGAAGAGAAAGAGAAGCTATTAAAAAGTGAAGAGAAGAGAACCAGAGCAAGCATGGAATAAAAAATGATTGTTGACGAATCAAGCAACCAAAAATTTTAGTTTTTGGGAAAGGTACGGTTGGATAAATTTGAGATAGAGAAGACCAAAAAAATAAAAATGAGTTTAAGTGAAGTAGATTTGCAGAAGGTCCCAGAGTTGAGTCATAAAAGAATGGATTTGTAGAGTGATTTCTCATGGTTCTATAATGAGGAAGTTATCAGGTTGATCCTGAGTTGTGTGCAAAATGACTATATTATGTTAGATAACCCCTATCGATCTCGAAGGACATTATTTGGGCTATTAGTGGCCTATGCAATAGTGGGACTGTGCTGGTTAAGAAGATAGTAAAGAAAAAGGAAGTTTAAACCCTAACAATTGTTATGGGTGATCAAAGAGTATTTCTAATCAACAAAATCATTAATCCTGTTGTGAGATATGTGGCATATGGTATATCCTATAAAATTTATTTCAGAAGTAGGGAAGGTTCTACTTCAGGGATTGTTGTGTATGTTGCGTATAATATTTCTATGGAAGATGTTGTGTTTGATTTGTGTGAACTATTAAAGAATCAATTGTTAGAGAATATCATAATGACAAAAGAACAAGGTTACCCCTTCTGATTTGGATCATTTCTTGTGTGTTTGGCTATGTAATGTTTGGGATATCTTTTGGCTAAGGAGAATGTGTTATGCGAATCTAGAGTCTCGATTGGTAGGAAAATATTTTGATATCTTAATCGATTGGATAAGAGAGATGATGCATGTGATGCTTATTTTAAATCATTTCTAGATATGTGGAGTGTCAGTTCAGTATCCCCTACTACTAGTTTGGCTAAGGAGAGTCCAGCCTCTGAAAAGAGAAAACTAAAAGAGATTGATACCTTTGGTTATACAAAACCTAAGAAGAAGCAAAAAGTGTAGATAGAGGAAGAAATCATTGATTTGGATTATCCATAATCTCCTGCAATTAAGGTAGAATTGAGAGTTGCAGAGAAAAAAGAAGAAGATTTAGAAGAAGAAGTTGATAACATGTAGGATTTGTTGGAAAATTGTGAAGATGGAAGGAATACTTTATCCATATACATAAATGTGATGAGAGATCGTATCAACAATGCCACCAGGGTCTATAGGTGTTGTGTTTCATGGCCAACTGTTGTGGTGAAACATAAATCAAAGATTGAAACTATTGAAGAAGAGTTTAGTTCTATTGGCAAGTCATTTGATTTTTAGAGAAATAAGGATGGAGAGAAAAGGAAAAAGGTAAATTTTCTTCAGGCTGAATTGTTATTCTTGTAAGGAAAGAGGGACGATTATGAGAGTATTTTATAGAAAGTTAAAGAAATTATTGAAGCTAAACTGGAGCACTTTTTAGTATTTCTTGATGATGTTGTTGAGTATGAGAAAAATCTATCTATTCCTGATAGTTTTTCGCATGATATTGATGTGTTGGTGGAATGGAGAATTTTTTTTGTTAGTATTAAATTGGCTATTCAGCCCTGGAAGGTTCTCCTTCTGGAGCTTAAGGAGAAATACAAGTAGATTATTATAGAAGAAAAGCAATTGAGAATATTTTTGAGTTGGTATGCAATTTTGATAATTTTGTTGTTGAATGCATTTGTTTTTCTTTCTTTTCATTTTCATCAAAGCCACCCTTTGTCCTTCATGTCAAAGGGGGAGAAAGGTAAATGAGAAAGGTAGAATAATGTAGATATAGGAGTCAGAGAGAGCTATACATAGATACATTTTGGAGTTTATTCCTTTTTATGTTTTCCCATTAATGACAAATAGGGAGATTGTTGGATTTGCATGAATGTTATCATTGATGTCAAACTTGGTGATCCTTGTTAGAACTAAATGTCATATATTGTTGTTAAGTCATTGGAAGTAGTTTTTGTATTGTAGAATGAGCAACACTGGAAGATATATATGTATATGATCTACTAGAGTCATTTCCAAAATATGCTCTTCTCTGGAATCTTGTGTTTTTCTTATCATGGTTTGTATCTAGTTCTAGTATTAGCTATGTGAGTTTTGATTTCGATTATATTCGTCATATCAGTTAAATCAGTCATATCAATTATAACTATTTCTATCTGATTGATTATGTTTTATCATGTTTTGAAATTTGTGGTATCTATATCTTAGAGTTTGGGAGTTGTTCTTTCTATTTGTTCTTATGGGTCTGAGTCTATGTGTCTAGTAGAAACCTGTTTTATTCTAGTAATTATGGCATAAATTTTGATAAATGAAGTATGTGAAGGAAGCATGTAGATAATTGGTGAAGGCCCACTTTTTTATCCTATTTTTTTGTCTAGGAATGTTTTGGATATTTTGTTGATTCGAGCAATGCATTACTGGGTAAATAATTTGTGTTTGGCTGACATAGTATCTTGGTATATGTGCTCACCAATATATATAATATGATGTGAGAATGTGAGAAAATAATACATAATATGAAAATTGAGTAAGAGAAGTGGACGTGTAATGAGAGAGAGAGAGTGTGAATTATTAACTAGAGTATGCTTCTGATGTGTAGCAGAATAAGAGGTGTGCAAGTGAAAAAGTTAGTGTGTGAGTAGTATACAGTGTGGGTGGTGTATAAGAAAAGGGGTGTGAATAAGAGGTAGAATTTGGACAGTGTTGCAATAATCATTTACTAAATCTACTGCAAGTAGTTGGTTCAGTAGAGTAGTGGAGTAATCTCTTAGCAGACTTGTTGCAGGCAATTATGGATAGTGTTGTAGTGATCCCTCACAAGATTTGTTGTGAGTTTTGTAAGTTGTTATGTGAGCTTAATCTATAACTGACCCTATTCATTAGGAGATGCACTTTTCTTCAATTCATTTACCTTCTATTGTAGTGAGCATTCTATTAGTGAGTCGTTTTGTATCTGTCAATGAGCCATACGACAGTGACCCACCCCTTTTTGTAAACACCATATAACTAGTTATATTATCTTGAGAGTTAACACTCTTTGTGGTTTTTCCATGCATAAAATCTAGTGTTGAATTTGTGGTTGTGTTATTTGTTAATTTTTCATTTTCTATTTCATGTCTATGAGATTAATTGTTAAGGTTTTAATGCATCAATAAAAGTTATTAAAGAGTGGGAATATTGATTCACCCCCGCTCTCCGTATTCTAGTCCATTCAACCAATTCAACACTTCAATACTTTAAAAATATTGTTCATAATTTATTCACATTTTTATGTCAAGTTTCCTAACTTTTTTAAAAAAAATTATTTGTCACTTAAGGGCTTGTTTTGGCCAACCATGATCTTTTACATACCCATTCTGAGAGTCAAATTATAGGAGACAGAAATATAGGAATCATTACAAGAAGAAAATTTGTTGAAGAAAAATTTGTTTTATATTTACACTTGAGTCCAAACCTAAGACAATTGAAGAAGCCTATAAAGATCAGAATTGGGTAAAAACAGTGAAGGAAGAGTTGGATCAAATTAAGAAAAGTCAAATTTAGGAATTGGTATCTAGACTGGTAGATAAGAATGTTATTGGAATAAAGTGGGTGTTCCAGATTAAGCTGGATGAAGATGGATAGGTTGCAAGATACAAATAAAGATTGTTATGCAAAGGTTACACACAGGTTGAAGGAATTTATTTTGAAGAAACTTATGTTGTTGTTGCTAAAATGGAGACTATTAGGATCTTTTTGGGTTTTACAACATATAAGGTTTCCAAAGTCTATCAAATGGATCTGAAGTTACAATTTATGAGTGGAGAGTTGAAAGAAGAAGTATACATCAAAAAAATGGAAGGATTAAAGTTATTAAATGATTTAGATGTTGTTTGTAGATTGAAGAAGGTGCTATATGGATTGAAGCAAGCTCCTAGAGATTGGTATGGAATATTAGATAAGTATCTACTAAATCAACATTTTCAAAAGGGGTCTATTGATAGAAATCTTTACTTACTTAATTGCTATTTTATATATGGATGATCTAATTTTTGGAGGCAGTGATCACATGTGCAAGAATTTTTCTAGTGAAATGCAAAAGGAATTTGAAATGTCTATGATTGGTGAGTTAAATTATTTTCTTGCATTACAATTCAATCAAAATAGTAAAGACATTTTTATTTCTTAGTAAAAATATGTTAGAGAGATATTGATGAAGATTGGATTCAAAAATTCCAAACCAGTATGTACTCCCATGAATACCGAATGCAAATTCTCTAAAGATGATAACTATTCTAAGACTGATGCAAGAAAATACATATCAATGATTATAGTATTATTATATCTAACTACTACAAGACCATATATCATGCATGTTGTTTGTCTTGTAGTTAGATTTCAGCAATAATCGAAAGAGTCACATGTTGTTGCAGTGAAGAGGATATTAAAATACTTGAAAAAAATAGAATATTTTGGACTTAGTATCCTAGAGGATCAAACTTTACTCTAAAAGCTTATACTGATGTAGATTAGGTGGGAAGTGTTAATGACAGGAAGAGTACAAGTGGTGGAGCATTTTTCCTTGGCTCTCGATTAGTTGCATGGTTAAGTAAGAAGTAGGATTATGTGTCTTTATAAACCATAGAAGCTAAGTACATTATAGCTTCTTCATGCTACAATCAGGTGCTTTGGATGAAATGAAAACTAAAGGATATATGTGTGTTGTTTGATTAACATGATCTCAATCATGTGTGATAATACAAGTGTAATCAATATTTTGAAGGACCCAGTTTTGCATTCTAGAACAAAGCATATTTCTATTTGGTATCATTCCTTGAGAGAGAAAGTTTTAAATAGTGAGGTAAAACTTGAATATGTAACTAAAAATGAGAAAGTTGAAGATATCTTTACCAAGGATTAATGCAAAGATACTTTTGAGTATCTCTAATAGATGTTGGCAGTCATACCACATCCTAATTTGAACTAAGTGCATCTGGTAGTGCATTAGTCTAGGATATTTCATGCATAGTTCAGTATAGAATAATGTTTGGGGATTCCTCTTAGGGGGAGTAGTGTGATTTTTAAGTTGAATTGTTGTTCACCTTTGTCTTTGATGTCAAAGTGGGAGAGTATTTGGGAAGTCTTGTTGAGAAAGTTGTTGGAGAAATTGCTTGTCATTGATAATTTTTGCCATCAATGACAAAGGGAGAGATTGATGTAAATGTAATTGAAAATGTGAAGTTGATTGATGTATCAATATGGTTGTCATTGATGTCAACATGTTGATATTATTTTAGTGTTTGGTTTTGCTCCGTATTTTCTAAATTATTGCCAATATATTCATGATGTGTTGTCATTTTGTTGGATATTTCCTTAAGATTGTACTATCGTGTTTTTGTGGTCTAAAAGTTGTGCTCTTGAAGTCTATGCAGTGATGATAATTATTGTATCATAGAGTTTGCAAAGCTTCACATTAGCCCGTATTTTTAGTTCTCCTATTGTTTTTTTGTATGTATGCTATTCATGAATGTATCTTTGTTATTTTGATTCGCCACATGTTGTTGTCTTCTAGAAATGTTTTTTCAGCTATGTTGTTTCCTAGTCTAATTGACCCTGAATGCTCTATCTTTTGGTCTGGTGATTCTTGTGTTTGTATAATGTGTTGTTGCATTGTGGTGTGGTCCACTTCTCATTCCTTTCCACCACATGACTTATTTTGAATTGTGTTTTATTATCTCCTTCGGTGACTTAGAAAATCTATTTTTGAAATCTATATATTTAAAGAACGGTTGTAATGAAATATCAATGGAATGATATATAGAAGGAAATTAATTGTAAAAGGAAGATCTACCTTTGGTGATATGAAGTAGATGATCAGTATGGTTGTATGCTGATGTTATTTGGTACTCGTGGCAGTGAGCCTAAGGTTTCTTTTGGCACTGCAACGGTGTGGTAGTTGTGCCCTTATGGTGGATTCTTTCTTTCTTCCTCTTGATAGTGAGACCTCCTTTTCCTGGCAGTTTATACATATATATACATATATATACATACACACACACACACACACACACACACACACACACACACACACACACATATATATGTGTGTGTGTGTATTTATGTATGTATGTATGTATATATACATATATATATATGTGTGTGTGTGTGTGTGTGTATATATATATATATATATACATATAAATGTATATATATGTATGTATGTATACATACACACACACACACACACACATATTTATACAATGGAAAAATGGAGAACCTTAGCCAATTCACCATTTGGAGGAAGAGCGAATTTTACTAAGGTTGAATTTTCTCTTGGGGAGACTTTACATTCAAAAGAGGGGGTGAATCGACTCGATCCAATCCTAAATGATGCAAGGATTGAATACTAAGTAGATTGGTTGAAATTGGAATGTAATTGATCGTCTTTTGTAAGTTGATTGATTAAATTATGACTAAGTGCTGGAAATAAAGACAAAGTATGAGAAAATTGTGAGCTACAAATTCGGTATTTAGTCATGCACCTGGATATGAGAAGTTTGAGATGATTCAAATTTGCTCTACAAAATCTGATAAAATTTGCAGGGATCGTGTGCAGGGACAAGGGCACCCTCCTATCAGTCCTCTGAACATTTCGTGTGTTGAAAAGGGTTTTCCATCCTTGCGAATAAATCTTGATTCTAGAAGGACAGCTACATACATGTTTCCTATATACAGAAAGAAAGGGAAATGTGTTGGGAATAGTTGTTTGTCTTCGGATAAAACCCCAGTTTTAGAATTAACAAAGTGGTTGAAATAATGTAAATGAAATGATTGAAAGTAGAAATTATCCTCTTTGAGGGGATGTTGAATTGACTGGAATTGAAATAATTATACCTCCTTGTGAATTTTTTCTTGCCTCCACATGGAATTAGGGTTTTATGAAATAGAATGTTGATCTCCTCTTCAATGCTTGAAATCTTGTCTCTATTATTGTTCCAAACCATGAACGAAGCCTGAAAATGCTCAATTTCTCTTGAATGCTTGAAAGGTTGATCTCTTGAATTCTTGATGAGCTCTTGTGTTTTCATGATATTTCAACTGAGAGGGGAAATCCCTCTTATATACTTGCTAGTGGATTTAATTGATTGATTTTCTAGCTTAAGCCGACATAAAAGAGAATTTCTCGCTTCAAATTTGTGTTAGGTCCAAGGGAGTGAATCAAGATAGGTCCCGACTAAGGGATCCCAATGCACCACACCCTATTCCTGGTAAGGACTAGGGCACCATGCCCTGGTCCTACTCTATTTTGGAGTAGGATCAAGGTACAGGAAAAATGCTATGTTGAATTTCAATGTATTTTTGATGTGCATGAGCATATTCAGGTCTCCGATCAAGACAAGGGGTGCAAACACTAAGGATACGACCCAAACACAATAAAAAATCACAAGGGGTGCAATTTTAGCATGTTACAATATATATGTGTGTGTGTGTGTGTACATATATATATATATATATATATATATATATATATATATCTGTGTGTGTATTTATCTATATATACATATGTATACATGTATGTATATATACATATACATATTCATATATATATAAATATACATCTATACATATATATATACATGCATGTATACATACATATATATATACATAGATTTATATATATATATATATACATGTATATATATACATACATATATATACATGTATGTATATACATGCATGTGTAGCATCCTAAATAGTACCCCCTTACAATTTAGTCCACTTTTTGGTGCTCCTCTCAACGTTCATGTCCATAAATAGAAATATGACCTAATTTTGCCCATACCATTCAATTCTAGCCCCCTTTTTTCATTTTCACATCACTTAGCATTTTGGTTCTATCCCTTAAATGGGGTAGGACCAAAGTGTGGCACCTTGGTCCTCCCACCTTAATTGCCCTCCTTTAATAGTCTGAATGATTTAGAAGGAATGTGATCCCGATGTCAGCCTACATCATAAAATTAAGATGTTTGATGATGGGCAAGTATAAAATATGGTCCATTCACCTCATTTCAATATAGAAGAGAATCATAAGATGTACAATGTATTTGTATTCAAGTAATCTATCATTCAAGCATTGAAGTGTTTATCTTCAAGCATTTCGTGGCTGCATATTCTTTATTTTTTTATTGTGGAGCAACATTACAACATTCATATTCAAGCATGTGTGTGTGATTAGATTTTTATCATGTTCATGTCATTTTTTACAACATTTATGATTACAATCAAGAAGAAAAGCATTTTATCAGTCATTACAGATCTAAGGTACATATTTCTAACATTTATTTTAGTATTTGTAATATTTCATTCAAGTTTAACTCCTAAATCAAGTTTTGACTTCGGAAAACCCTTATTCCCAACCTATTTCCCATTCTTTCTATGTACAAGAAACAGGGGCGGAGCTGCGATTTTTCAGAATAAGCATTATTTACAGTGATGAATCAATCCCCTTTTGGAGTGTGAAAATTTCATATGACCAAGCCATCGACAAAATAGTCCCTTCTTTTTAGGAGCTTCTTCGAGGAAAAAGTTCCAATCTTCTTACATTTCTTAGATCCAGATTCATGGCTTGATTTAATACCTTTAGCTTAGTCTTTCTACATTTCTACCTTCATTTCAAACAATTTTACCCTAACTTGAGAAATTAAATTCACAAAAGAGAGAAATCCCCAATCCAATTAGAATTCTTAGCCCTAATCCTTTCTATTTTGTGACTAGATCTATTGGATCGTAATCCTCTTTTGAATGTTATAGTCACTAAGCAACAAAATTAAAGGTTGTCATCCTTCTTGTGGTGGAAACCCTAATTTGTTCACCCATTACATTTTTGGTGAACCCAACTCCTTGCACCTTTATTTTAGAGTTATGTTCTTAGATTTGAATTTTTATGCAATTTAAAATTCAAATTTACATTTACAAGTTTAATTTCCAACTGAATTCCAAAAATTTAGAGGTTAATTTCACAAAAACCCTAATTTTTAATTCAAAAATTGAGCTTATGGATTGTTTAAATTGGATTGCTTCAAATATGATTTAGAAACATCTCATAATTCAAATTAAATTCATAGATATCATTTTAATCAAATTATATAAATTTAGAGGTTTAATTCATTAAAACCCTAATTTATTTTGGTTAATTTGGTTTGTGGGTGGCACGACTTTTCACATCAGTTTTTCAAATCTGATTTAAAAAAATTCATGATAGCACTTAATAGATTTTATTTATTCTATATTTCACATATGAATACCTTTCTTTTCACTGGCATTTATCAAAATCATGTGTTGGATAATGGCTTCTTTCATTTCACATTTCTTCATTCGTAGCAGTTTGGCATATTATGTTTGTAGAGTTTCAAAAGTGCTTCCTCTTAATCAATTTGATCTCAAATATTTCATTTATAGTGCATTTTATTTTATTATCATGTTTTTGGGAAAATGCATTCCATATGTAGATCACTTGAAATATTTTGTAGATCCCAATTCTAGAAATGTTAATAAGAAACCTAATACTTGTACCTCTTCTAGGGTATCTAATGAGAATGAATAACATAATAGTACTCCTATAAATTATATCACTAATGGAGAGAAAGTACTAAAGAGTAAAATTCCACCATCTTCTTCTCATATTAATACCCTAGTGCAAGGGGGACAAGATCAAAATATTGGAGTTTTCGACTCTCTAGTTCCTCCTTACTCTCTTAGAGCCTATCTTAGTAACCAAAACATTAGTATAAAAGATGTTGTTATGCATTTTATTCATGATCTATCTCTGAACATAACATTAAGAAAATATGAGGCCTTACATGATAAGGATCTTCCTTCCGAATCTACCAAATAAGATTTACATGATGAAAGAAATAAAAATCCTCCACCAGAAGATATTCCTTCTTCATCTACTAATCCCTTTGTTACTTATAAATATACTTACACTACAAAGTTAAAAGAAATTTATTATAATATTCCTCTTCCCTATCAATTAAAATATTCTTATAGGAGTGGCTTTAACATAATATCAAAACAAGGTTTTAAAAAAAAAGGACTCGAAAAGTTTGAACAAAGAGTTTGAGTCCCTATAAACCCTCCTACTCAAACAAGCACAAAAGGCCTAGGAAATGATCACAAATATCTTATTGATGATCTCCTTAGTATTCAAGACTTCAAAGACCATCTTGCAAGACAACAAGTTAGATGTGTAGTTACAGGTGCTTTTTCTTCAAAACCTGCTTTTCGTTCATATCACAAAACTAATGATCACACTACCAATGATTGTCCTGATTTTTTAGAATGCAATGAAAGGACTTATTGATAGTGGAAAATTTCAAATCATAGATGAAAATCCTTCTTCTTCTAACAATCCTAATCCTACATCACAAGAGAAAAATCATATTCCTATTCATGATCAAGAAAGGTTAGCAACTTAAATATTCTGGAAACTAAAGCATGACCAAAATGTTTTTTTACTTTTGTAAAAATCAACAATAAGCATAAATAAGGTAGTGAAAATTGTCTTTTTCATCATGGTAGTACTCATTCTCTTGGAAAGTGTAAGGCATTTAAGGAATTTGTTGAAGAACAATTAGATAATGCTCAAATATATATTTCAACTGATATTGCTTTCTTTCTCGATGAGAAGGTAGTGCCTTAACAATATTCTCACCCTCCATGTTTATCCTCACCCTATGATACAAGTAGTTAACTTAATTGGGGGATCTTTTTCATTAGAGGTGGTGCTTTTTAAATTTAAAACATCTTGGGGCAGCAACATGGTCTATTCTTGCCTGTATACTTGGGGGGCAAGAACCTTATTCTTATTATCTCTATATCTAAAGTATAACTATTCCATTTAGGGGTTGAATTTTTCATTTTTTTTATATCCTCTCTTGCATGACATGGTATGTCTCTTATCACTAATCCCTCAAGGGTATTTTTGATCTTTCCTTTTTTTCTTTCTTTCTCTTTGAATATTAACTCTTCTTTAGAGTTGCATTTTACATATCTGAATGTATTTCTTGCATTGAATATTTATTTATGTGAGTACATTGTTCATTTTCTTATGTCTAATCTCTCCTTAGAGGTTGTGTAATTCTTCTCATTGTCCTTACAGTTGGGGGACAATGATTTCTTTTTCTGTCTCCTTTCTAAGGATCAACTTTTCCTTTGTTGAACAGTGTGTGCTTATGATTTCATTTCATACCTTGTGTGAAGTTATTGTTTTCTCAAGGATTCTCTCTTATGAAAGAGGTGTACATACTTTGATACAACCTATTTTCATTTGGCAATGAATATCTATTATAAACTTATCACTCACTTTTTCTCAAAAGTATGTCATCCTTCATCAAGAATCCCTTTCACCTAGCAATAGGGGGAAGGTATACATTCTCATTCTTCTTCCCTTCTCTTGGTAGACTATGTTATGTGTGTTCACAAAAATCCTCTTGGAGGTAGATGTCTTTTGAGAAAATTTCTCTTCTCCTTGAAGGATCCTCTTTACACTTGTTGCAAAATATCTCTTTTTGAACTATGTTATCCTTGCTTGAAGAGTATTCCTTTTCTATCTTGGATTTATGACATTGTTACCTAAAGGATATCTCCTTGGTACTGAAGGTGGGTATCCTTGTTTCTAGCTTCCTTAAGACATCAACATAGGGCTATGCTCCCGAAACCAGACATTCAACCCTTGGAATTTTTAGATTCATTATATATCTTAAACAGGTTGAAGCACACTCAAAACCATAGGAAACAAACTCTTATATGGGGTGCTATATACTTGGAACCAGACATCACTTTCACACATGCATGAATATGAGTGAAACTAAAAAATATGGTTAGACTATTCAAACTCTCCTCCCCAACATGGATCACCTAGAGAAACATATCTAGGGGAAAGTATCCATGTCCTTTCTCATCATTATTCTCATGGATCACCTAGAGACATATCTAGCATGTATCTGCACTCTCTCTTTCCCTCTTCTCATGAATTCATATATTTTATATTGATGGTTCATGGATGATGCATTCTTTTCATTTTATGTGATTCCATATGCTCTTGAGATGGCATTTGTCAAAAATGATATTAGTTTTTAAGACATTTTAATATTGAAGCATATTCACTTCGTTGACCAAAGATCTTATTTTGGACCTTTAGCTTTTGTGTTGTGTGTCTTTTGTCTTTTATATTTTTCCTTTTGTTTCTCTCTTTCTTTATCTGTCTTTTTATTTTTTTTGTCTTTCTTTGTGTGCCCTTGCATATGTTTTAATGAGTTAAGATCCTAAGATTGGTGGCTTGATCCCTTGAAATTAGTGATGTCTTATACTCCTTGTGATTGTGCTCATCATTTCTCCCCTTTTTTCATCTCTCTTTCCTCTACTTTATCATGAGTATTTGCATAGGCTCATACTCTTTCTCAAGTGGGAGCTAAATATAACATCCTAAATTGTACTCCCTTACAATTTAGTCCACATTTTGTCTCTCCTTTTAGCATTCATGTCCATAAACAAGACTAGGACCTAATCATAGTATCCCTCCTCGTTTAGAATCTTTTTGTATGTTTTTTATTGACTTCAGTTGACTGTTCATTGGAACATTATTGTATATTGATTTAGATTATGTGCAATGTTATTTCATGCTTTATCTTGAATTGTGGTGTATGATTTTAAGTAGTATCTCAGTGCTTATGGTTAATGTTATTTTTTATGGATCATTACCATGGACTGACACTTTTACCTTATAAGTGTGATGCGTTATTTATATGTTGTGTCTTTGCATCTGTATGGGATGCGAGGGGATAAGTTTCCTTCACTCACTTTGGTGAGACAGGGAACATCATGATTCTCCTTCATCGGTGTGTGTGTCTTTTACAAGACAGGGTTTTCGTTGCATAAAAAGATCAACTTGTCAATGCATGATACAACCACTAGACTTATAGAATCTATAGGAGGTTGTTAAACCATGTCACGAATCCCTACGAGGGAAGCTGGCCCACTGCCAACAACCCCCCTCCCAACATCACTCATTGCAGCCTACGTGATTCAAACCTATGACCAAGCTCTGATACCACTTGTTACAAGATAGGGTTGTCGTTGCACCAAAAGATTGACCTCTCAATGCTCGATACAACCACTAGACTTATAGAATCCACAGGAGGTTGTTAAACCATGCAAGGGATGCTAGCCCACTGCCAATAGTCTCATGTCTATATATATATATATATATATATATGCATGTGTGGTTCTTTGGTGTAGGACATTGCAGGTACAAGTATCGGGTAGGTATGGGGTATCAACTCCACCTGGTTTCATAGGTCTGAGTGTGCCTTAGTGGAGGAGATAGTTGTTGGACCCTAACTTCACTCGTATGAGTGTTGTCAGTTGGTTGTCTTTCCCATCTGGCTAGTATGCAAGTCATAGTGCTTTGGTTTGGTCATTTATGAGTTGACATTTGATCATTCTTCATTTTGTGTGCTTTCGTTCATCTAAATGGTTATTTAATTGAATGGATAATGCTATCTTATGTTGGAGTAATTATTTATTTATTATGCTACGAGATTACTAATTTAATTAAATTAATGATTTGCTAGATTAAATGGTTAAATGGCTTATTTTATTGTGTAAAGTTGCATTAATATATTCAGTGGAAGGAAATAAATAACTGCCTAGTCATTTAAGTTTTAAATGCTTGTGTTGAAAGGAAGTATTTTGGGAAATAGAAAATAAAATAAAAATCTTTTCTTTTTACCTTTCCATTTGACTTTTGATTTTTAATTGTTTTTGGAAAAGAGGAAATCTGATTGCTTTTTACTTTTTAAATATTTTAATCTGATTGGAGGAGAAAACTTTTAACCTAGAAATTTTAGGTTGAAATGATTTTTCCCATATAATTCTAGAAATTCGCAGGAATGGAGAGGCAGAAAATTTGGAAGAGAAATTTGGAAAACCATTCTGAAAGAGGAGCCGAAATTCGATTTGGTTTGCAAGGACTAGGATTCTTCCATCATTTTGCTTGCTAGTTTGCTTCAAGGTTGGATAATCTCTTCTTGTTTTGAAATTTAAATTTGATTTTTCAGTTGCTTCCCGTGTATAGAAAAAAAATGCAAATCTTCTTGTAGAATCTTTTGGAATGATTTAAATGGAAGAAAGAGTGTGTGATATTGTTGATTTTGTGAAACTCATATCATATGTTTGCATATAGGAAAGAAATGGATCATTTCTCTATTTTCTATTTGTTATTTATTCTAAAAATCAACTCCTTGATTTACCTCTCCTATTTGGAATAAAATGAATTAGGTTTAGTTTGTTGTGTGCTTCCTAGTATCTAATTTCCCAAGATTTGGGGTTCTTGTGTGATTTTATTTCACCATTTGCCTTATTGGTAAATATCCATTTGAAAATTGGATTTGGCATTGTGTATGTGTGTGTTTGTGAAATGATCAGAGAATGAATCATTTTCATGTTTAAACAATTTTGGGTATATTGATTTTAATGCTTTGGAAGGCATGTATTTTATTTTCTTATCGTGGACCTTACCTTACCCCGTGATGGGCTAGTCCCACCACACGGGTTGATAGTGTCTACTACGTGCAGGTAGAAGGACTACCCGACGATACTACCACTACCAGTTGGTAGAAATGATACTTGTAGGTAGCGGAAGCTACCAGAGGTAGCAGTACTACCGATCAGTAGTACCACTACCGATTGGTAACAGTCCTACCAGTCGATAGTGGCTGCTACCGGTTGGTAGCAGCACTACCATTCGGTAGGCCTGCTACCAATGGTAGAATTACTACCAGCAGGTAGTATCTACTGCCTCAGCAACAACACTATTGTGGGATGGCCTTGGGCCTCGTTTGACCTTGTACGCTTAGCAGTACAAATTTCTATGTGCTATGAATTTAATTTTTATTAAATAAAATATTTTAATGTGGTTTTTATGTTAAATAAATAGTGATTTTTATTATATGGATTAATAAATCTATCAATGGAAATCAAGGCATGAATTAGTAATGAAAATTGGTGATTTGGATATGTTCTGAAAATGAATTAACTTCCTATTAGGAATTCATGTTTAAATCGGTTGAATGTTTAATGTGGAATTCATGCTTGAATGAATATTTATTTGGAAATTGAATAGATGTGAATATAATAAAAGAGTGTTTTATTTAATTTTCAGTCAATGATGTTGCAAGTGCTTATGATTCTAATTTTCTCAAAGATTGTCTGAGTGCAGACTTAGTGAAATTAGCTTTCCTTGCAAGAGTTATATTGTGTTATTTCTGGTATGTGGTTCAATCATCTGGTGGTGGTGTATTTGGTACCTTTGACTAAGTGGTATATGATGACTTCATTGTCTTAACCATGTAGTGTCTTTGCCTTATGGTTAACCAAGAGTCAGTATGTCCTTGTCATAACCACTTGTTTCTAGATAGGGGTGTTATGGATGTCTGCTTTGCCATAGGGTCCTCATGGAGTGACCATGTTTGTCTAGTTTCCTTTGAGAGAGTGGCTTTTGAGTGGGGGCCATGCCCAAAGTGGTTGGCAGGATAACCCATCGAAAGTCAGATAATAAAGTGATAATTTAATTAATTGATTAGTTGGGTAGTTCATAACATTAAATAAGATATTGTACCTCATGCATAGGTGACTACTTGTACAGGGTTCATAATGTAGTGAGAAGGCCTGGAATGTAAAACCGATGACCTTGTCTTAACGAAAGGTTGGTAGGGTCCGCATGAGACTTATTTGGAGTCAGAGGTTTGGGAAAGGTTACTGAGATAACCCAAGATGGGGGCCGTGACCTATGGAGGCCAACCATGGTAACCATCATAAGCTATGTGATAGAACTCTCTCTTTAGGTTCACTTGTGTTTGTGACATTGTTTCACTTGTGTATTTGTGATGTTGAGTCACACATATTATTGAGGAGTCGTATGGTGTTGTCATGGAGTTGTATTGTCTTTTGACCATGACATTATTTTTCTTGCTTGAGGGTCCTCAACTATCTCCTAGCATGGTGGGGTGATTCCATTTTCGGAATTACTTGGTCAAGTGGTAGTGCCACATCCCATCGGATGTTCTTTTTCATACCTTCATGCAGGGATTGGCTTCGCATGTGTTTATGTGGTTCATGAATCATGCTCTATCTCATGTTTGGAGATTAGTGTTATTTGGAGACCTATATGGTCATTGTATCATGATCTTATGCAACCTTGTATTTGGTTAAGTTGTATATTTATATGTATATTGAGAAGCCATGTATTGGAAGAGCAATGTAATCCGAATTTTGGGATGTTACTTATCAGTTTCCTTTATGATATGTGTAAATGCTTATTGAAGAGAAACTATGTTGTATCCTTTCATTCTTTCAGTGGTGTATCTATTATTGCATATGGCTTCTTATGTTCATTGGGTTATGATGGATTATTGGATTAATCATATTGTGGAATTTATCTTTTGGTTAAATTGTTTATTGGTAACCCTTAAATAATTTTGGTGTAAGGCTTCCCCTTGTGTTTTTGTGCATGTTGTGTTTAATGCACCTATTATGTTTATACTTACAAAAATAAAATTGTTTCACCCTTATTGTGGGTTTTCCTTTGGGGTTCCTCATTACACTAATTCTACCCATATCATTCAATTCTAGTCCCCCTTTTCCATTTTCACATCACTTAGCCCCTTGGTTCTAGCTCTTAAAATGGGGTAGGACCAAGGCTTGGTTCCCTAGTCCTCATTGGGACTAGGGTATGTTGCCTTGGTCCTCCCAATTGGGACCTTAATTGACCGCCTTTAATAGCCTCATTGAGTTAGCAAGAATGTGATCCCGATGTTGGCCTACATAAAAAAATTAAGATGTTTGGCGATGAGAAAGTGTAAAAGGAGGTTAATTCCCCTCATTTCAATATAGAAGAGAATCATAAGGTGTCCAATCTATCCATATTCAATAAATCTATCATTCAAACATTGAAGTGTTCATCATCAAGCATTTCAAGATTGTGCATATTCTTCATTTATCCATTGTGGAGAAACATTACATCATTCATATGCAAGAATGTGTGTGTGACTAGATTTTTTACATTCAAGAAGCAAACCAGGGCTTGGTTCCCTAGTCCTCATTGGGACCAGGGTATGTTGCCTTGGTCCTCCCAATTGGGACCTTAATTGACCCCCTTTAATAGTCTCATCGAGTTAGCAGGAATGTGATCCCGATGTTGGCCTACGTCAATAAATTAATATATTTGGTGATGACAAAGTGTAAAAGGAGGTCTGTTCCCCTCATTTCAATATAGAAGAGAATCATAAGGTGTCCAATCTATCCATATTCAAGTGATCTAGCATTCAAGCATTGAAGTGTTCATCATCAAGCATTTCAAGATTGTGCATATTCTTCATTTATCCATTGTGGAGAAGCATTACATCATTTCATACAACATATTTGATTACATTCAAGAAACAAAGCATCACTATTAGTCATTGCAAATTTAAGATACATCTTTCTATCATTTATTTCAGTATTTATAATATTTAATTCAAGGTTCATTCTTAAATAGGGGTTTGAATGAGGAAAACCCCTATTCCTAACCTATTTCCCATTCCTTTTGTGTGCAGGAAATAGGTGTGGAGCTGCAATCTTTAGAAAAAGCATTATTTACGGTGATGAATCAATCCCCCTTTGGACTGCAAAACTTTTGATGGACCAAGGCATGGGCAAAATGGTCCCTATATTTTAGTAGCTTCTCCAATGAACAGGTTTGTGGCTAAATTCAACACCTATAGCATACTGTTTATGCATTTCTACCCTCATTTTCAACACTTTTACCCTAATTTCAGCAATTCAATTCATAAAAGAGAGAAATCCCCAACTCAATCAGAATTCTCAGTCCTAATCCTTTATGATTTATGACTATATCTATTGGATGGTAATCTTGTTTTGAGTGTAATGTCACTAAGAAACAAAATTAGAGGTTTTCATCCTTCTTGTGGTGGAAACCCTAATTTTTTCACCCATTAAAACATGTATATACATATATATAGATATATGTATACATACATTTATACATATGCATATATATGTATACATATACATATACATATACATATATATACATAAATGTATATATATGCATACATATATATATACATATGTATGTATATATATATATATACATATGTATGTATATATATATATATACATATATATATATATATATATGTATATATATATGTATATATACATACATATATGTATATATATATACATATATACATTTTGTATTAAGTATCATAGAATCACAAAGCTCATTTTTTGCTTATTCGAGCATCCACATTACAAATTTATTACAAATACCAGCTCCTTTCAAGCAAACTTATTATAAATACTAGCTCCTTTCGAGCACCAAACTAGAAACAACAATTGGAAGACAAAGGGTCACAACTTATAAATCCACTTTAAACAATGTGACAAATACAACCAATGGAAGACCAAGAGTCATGACTTAGAATTCCACAAAGATGTCCCTCATGGGAGTTGAACTTGGGTCTCCACATTGAGAACTCAATGCTTTAACCAACTAAGTTCAACCCCTTGGACACACACACACACACACATATGTATGTATACATATATATATATGTGTGTGTGTGTATGTATGTGTGTGTGTGTGTGTGTTATATGTATGTATACATATATAACACACACACACACACACACACATACATACATATAACACACACACATACACACACACACACACACACACACACACACATATATGTATACATACATGTGTGTGTGTGTGTGTGTGTGTGTGTATACATACATATATGTATATATATGTTGTATACACTAAAAATTGTCTTGGAGAGAATTAATTAAATACGAGTTATGTAATTAACAATTCTTAATTCTTCTACTTACAAAAAAATTGAAAAATTTATGTATATAGTTTGTTTTCCCTAATTCTTTCCACCATAAATAATTTCTTAATTTTTCTTATTAAATGGGAAATTTTGATTAATTTTTCCTATTTTATTATCCCTCCTAATTAATTTGAATTTGAAATTCAAATTAGTGACATGCTTTTTTCTCCTAACTACCCAATCTAACCCTCCTTCTAGCCTAACCTACCACATAACTTTTGGTTGAACCAACCCTATCCACTTTAAATTTGTCTATCCTAACTTCCTTGGGAGTGTTCATCCCTTCATGAGGACACATGGAATATTTTCCAAATGTCCCTTCCCTACATGCCACTTTCCCTCTTGTACGACATGTGTGGCATTTGCTGGAGATTCCTTTGCCACTTGTCCTTGCAAGAATGACAAGTGTCATATCTTCCCAACCTCTTTCTAACTTCTCCTTCTCTCACCATTCATCTCTCTAAGCCGAATCTATACCATCAAATCTTGCCACCTTAGGTCATGTCTTAGAAAAGCTATAAATATTCTCAATTTACATTCATGGCTCTCTCCTGCATCTTTTAGCTTACATCATTTGATCTTGCATCCTTAATCTAAGGTCTTGCATACATCTATCATAGCTATTTTTATTTTTATTTAGCATAGTTTTGATCATATCATAGCAATCATGTACATCATAGGATCATATTTTAGCTACTCATTCTTTAGGTTATCATCTTGGAGGTCTATGATGTTGAGAGCCGCATCAACATACCCACTAGGTCCTTGGAGATAGAGGGCAATGGGATGCAATTGGGGAGTATTTCTTTATTATGATTTTTTATTTAATTTTATTCATTATAATATATCATTGATGTGAGTTGGATTATTTTAGTTGATTGACTAACTTTCTAGCATACATATCTTTGTCTCCCACCATGGGGCCCCTTTCCCCATTATTAATATTTCCTTGTAGGTTCTCATTGATAGGTTAGCTCAGAGAAACATATTAGCGCATCTACTATAAATATCCACATACATTGCAAAGACTAGCACAATAGACCTCTATTTTGGCGCACACATGGCCTAGATTAGCGCATCATCCTAACATTTTTGCACATCCACAAGATCTGATTTTGTTTTCACTTTAATATTTTTCAGTGCATTTAAGTAACATGTTAGTATATAGGAGTCTTATTTTAGCACATAGATAGGTTTTATTAGTGTATACAATGAAAGTTTCAACACTTAGAAGCTCATTTTTAGTGAATTTGTTGTTGTCTAGATATTTTTAACTTTTGAGTTTAATAAATATTTTTTCTATTTTGCAGGTATCTTTTTACACTATCAAAGACTCAAAAATAAAACTACTAACAGTGTCTACAAGGGCTAGAGTTGTTTAATTTGTTATATTAGGATTTAGTTTAAGTAGGAGGTTAAAAGAACACCATGTCTTCCATGTCTAAGATGATAGGTGAGTATGCTCTCCCCTTTATTGGGTGATAAAAAAAACCAGACTTTGTTAGGACCCGGAGGCAACTAAGAGGGGGGGTGAATTAGTTGTCTATTAATTTCAACCCAAATATAACTTAATCAAACTCGATGCACAATACCGGTAAACCAAACTTAATGTCGGTTGTCAGTTCAATAGTTAATAACAATACCAGTGAAACTTAATGCATGAAATAGAAATAGAAATAACATCCACAACACATAACATAGATATTTGTACGTGGAAACCCTATAAGGGGAAAAACAATAGTGGGAAACCTTACCCACAATTAGATGATACTACTGCAAATAGTATATGTGTACAAATGGGGTTTGTACATGTAGAAAGGCCAGTTGCCTAGAGCTCATTGGTCAATCACAACATGAGAGTCACACTGACTACAATAGGATCGTTAAATCCTAGATGATGTACTACTCAAAATAACATCTTCATATGTTGGATTCAGTACCGGTTAGGCTCATATTATCTCCTTCATACCTTCCTTCAATCTTCAAATGATGTTTGTGTGAGTAGATCTACCTATATTCACATATACTGAATATCAGAACCTTTTAATACCTTTTCCATACCATCTAAATCTCACAATTGAGATCTTACATATATACTAAAACCTAAGACCAAATGTGTAGGTCAGCTCACTAAGAATATTACAATAAAATCAATTACAAATGAATCAATATGTGATGCATCATGTCGGATCAATGAATTTACAATAATAACCAATCAATAAATCATCTCCATAATGTGTCATGCTGATCTGGAATAGATAATGCATGTCGGTCCTTCACCTAGACCAATTTGCCAGTAACAACAAATATTCCAACTCGATTAGACCAATAACCAAATCATCAAAACAAAGTGTCCAAACCATGTCTTCAACATAACCAAGTAATCTCTAGATGATAAAAAGTCATCCCTTGTGTCCATGAACAATATAACCTATTGGTGAACCAGGTACTGGTGACTGTGCATAAGTCACTGAACATGTCGGTGAACATAACCAAAGATCTCTAGAAAGATAAGTGTTGATAAGTGTTGACAAGTGTTGACAAGTTTTGACATCAATGATAAAACCAATGCAACACATCCATAATACCAGCAAACTCATCACTTTTCATTTTAGTAGTGCAATACTTTAGAAGGTCTCTCCTCTCGAGTAGCCCTTAAGGCTGGGTGAGAGGGGAACAACCTAAGCAGGAATGACTAAGGCCAATTTCATCCAACCCACTATAAAATAAAAGGGGTCTTGATGAAAATCAAGATCAACGAAAGTACTCGGGAATAACTATCCTCTTTACCTTCAGGTATATAAAACCTTGGTTCTCAAAGTTGGGAAACCTCTTAACAAAATTTATATCCCAACACTCCAAATCGATGCCTATATTAGAACCATTAAAATAGAAGCCACCTTTTTAAGCCTTGGTCTGATAATTATCAGTTGAAGGGTATAGAAGGTTTTTCCTCCAAGACACTCACCATCAGGCTCCTTGGAGGAGGCATAAATTTTTAGCTTTGTATAGGCTACTTGTAGCCTTCTAAGGAGAGGGTAATTGGGTTATCCTTCCACACTTGGAGGCTCCTATCTGCCACTTCTTGATGACGATAATAGTGGGTAGCCCCTATTTAGGTTCTTACAGTTGTGTTACGAAGATTCCAAGTTGTGGGCTGATTTATCGCATTGCATCCAATCCTTAGGCTAGAACAATTTTAAGTGTCTTCTATCAATTATACTCATGGAAATTTGGGCTTTCTTTAAGCCCCAAACATACACTTAATGTTTCAATCATAGGTCAAAACAACTATTTGCATACTTTCTTTTCTGTTTGCATCACTAATCCTAAAATCATCCATTGAAACAAACACTTTTAATCTAGAACAAGATTAAACTCAAAACATTTAACAATTAGAGAAGTTTACTACATAAACCTAATAGAATAATGCATTAACTAAAAACAATAGTGCATCAAATCAAAAAAATTACACATATAACTTACATAATAGTGCATAGACTGAACACAATAGTACACATATAGAACATATTAGAACATAGAATAGATAGATTAATGCATAGACTAGACATATTAGTGCATAAAAGGAACAAAATTACACATACAGGTCATAGTGCAATGCATAGACTGAATAGTCTAATGCATACACTCATTTGTATATATCAGATAGAGAGAAAAATACAACATTTGAAAAAAAGAAAAAAATCAAATTCGGATACCCTTTTTAGAGAAGAGTTCATATTCATCATCACAAGATCAGCTGTAGAATTGAGAAAACTTGGTTTGGCAAGTGAAACCTTTTTTAATACAACTGAGATCAAACATTTGAAGTGCATAGTTATTATCAATTTAATCTCTAAATTTTTCAGCACAGTTTCATTATCAGGATCTAGCATCCTTAGTCATGAAACAAAGGATTTTAAATCAGATCAAACTAGTCTTATCGATAGGATCTTTCCTATTTGACTTGGTTAAATCACATTAAACTTGCACATGAAACAAAGATCAAAGCTTAAAAATTCTCAGGCACTTGTATGGCAATTTTGACCAGAAATTAGAAGAGAAGTTAAAACAATAGAAATAAAAAAAAAAATCCATAATGGAAGAAGAAGAAAATCCTTTCTTTCATAGATATAAATCACATGACCTAGGTGATTATGATGAGGAAATACTTGAGGAAACAATCAAAGAAGCACAACCATATCCTTAGTCTGGTAAATTAATGGAAAAGGTGTTGGAGACTGAAAAAGAAAATTACTTTCTATTATTGGAGAACTTGGGTGTCAAGCTACCTCTTGAATTTTATGTGACATAATTGAGATAAAGTGAAGGGACGAGTGAAGCTCAAAACAATACCAGTCAAACCGATAACACACAAACTCGTGATAGAAACAATGAAGCAAGGAATAACATGAATAATCTGCTTTTAGCACTCACACAATAAATACAAGCACCCCCAAAAAAATTCAAGATATGAAAAGGGGAACAACAAAAAGGTACCCATTGCAAGATATTTTCCCATATCCATTCAACATAAGTTTAAACATGGTACTATTTCCAGCAAATTGTGAAGTTTCTAAATATGATAAATATAATGGTAAAACTAATCCACAAGATCATGAGAGGGAACTTTGGATAGTGAGAATGGAATTTACACATAAAGAGACCTATCTAATGAGGTTATTTCCAAAGAGCTTAGGTGGACAAGCCATGGAATGGTTTTCAAAAATTTCACCCAATATTAGATCGTTTGTAGAATTGGTGGACAAATTTGTCTCTTAGTACTCTTATAACATTCAACTTGAAATAATGTGGAGAAAACCATGCTTGATCTATGCAACACAAAACAGAAAAAATGGAGAACCATTCATGGAATTCTTGCAAATATGGAGGTGGTTGTTTGCTAGATACCCTTGCACTGTACCTGATAACAAAAAGATGGATATTTTTATTGATAATGTAACCAATGAGATGAGTTATTGACTCAAATTACAATGTCCACCAATTTTAATAAATTAATTGAAAAAGGAATCAAAATTGAAGAATCTTTTGTTAAAAGAGGAGCATTCGAACTCTATAAAGAGGGATCAAATTCTTCCAACAATAATAACAACAATGATAAACCAAAGTTTTGGACAAGAAATAGAAACATTGTCAATGATGGAGTGGTTGATGCTAACAACATAAATCCAAAATAACCCATCTTCAATCTATGAAGTCATATAATGGTGGTTAATCAAGACAACAATAAACCTAAACCACCTTCCACCAACTTTCACAAGAAATTTACACCTATTGGAGAACCACTTGAATCTCCTTTGAAAAAACTTATTGCACACAAATCGATCACATTACCGGAGGTGAGAGATTTTGATCCCAAAGTCTAATTGGTGTGGTGGAACAATAATCACTATTGTGATTATCATAGAATCAAGGGACATCAAACGAATGATTGCCAAAGGCTAAAAAAACTTAATCAAGACTTGATAGATAACAAAGTGATAACTATGGATGGACCTAAAATAAATGAGTCACATGTGGCATTTAAAACTTCACTTATAAATTATAAAAAGGGTGAATCATAAACATAAAGAAATTAAAAAGTCAATTATGCTCACACTTATGAAAATATGGTCAATGTTATTTTGGTTAAAGAAAAATAACAATCTGAACCAACAAATGAAACCACAAGAAGTAAAGATAAAGTAACTTTGTTGGGTCCAACAACTAATGCACCATCCACTTCTAAACAATGCAATATAGTGGAACAATTACAAAATACGCCTACACAAATATCCATATTAGAGGTTTTAAAACTTTCAGTGACACATAAAGAGATTCTAGAGAAGGCTCTATTGGATACCATCATCCCTAACAATTTGGGTGTTGATCAATTTCAACCCATGGTGGGACATTTAACAACACCTCATTATTTCTCCTTTACAGAATATCATGACATGTCCCTACAACATCCACATAATGATCATCTTCATATTAAAGTCCTCACTCATAAAACGCGAGTCAAACATGTCCTAATAGATGGAGGAGCTGGTTTAAATGTTTTCTTATTAAGTCTTGTTCATGCTTTAGGGTTATCTAAAAACACAGTTGATCCCTGAAAAAAGATCACAATTAAAGCATATGATGAAGCAAAATGTTCTTCTAAAGGAATAGTGGTGTTGCCAATCTGTGTGGGACCCATGCAAAAGGATATAGCATGTGAGGTAGTAGACTTAAATTTATCTTACAATATACTTTTGGGCAGACCTTGGATACATGATATGCAACCTATTCCATCAACTTACCACCAATGCTTGAAGTTTCCCTATAATGGACAAGAAATCACAATTTTAGTGGACTCCAATCCTTTCCAATATTGCAATGATCTAAATTTAGTTTAGGATGTTATTGTTTTGGATGACAGAGAGGCATCTCCTTCTAGTCCACTGCCTAAGGAGAATTCACTTACATCTATTTTAGCAAATTTTAAGAAAAAGGTGTAGTTGAAGAATAAATGAATGGGAGAATATTCTCTATCAAGTTTTTTAGTTTCTCCTAGATCATATGGGAAACCATTGACATCAAAACAACAACCGTCTTTAAAAAAAATCAAAATATTTGATGGATCATTTGTTGGAGCAGGAACTCTATTTGAGGAAATTAAGGGTAAAGACATTATACAATGGATATACAAAGGTGAAGAGGCATACCAACAAAATGATTTGGAAATAGATTTCAGATCCTATGGAAAATGGGGTATGATGGCAATAGTCTCATTGGCTAAAGAAAAGAGAGTATTCTAGAACCTATACAACTTCATTATCAACATGTTAAAGACAAAACAAGATTAGGTTTTGTACAAAACCAATAGGATTATAAACAAGAAAGTGAATCAACACCTAGACAACAAGAAAAACAAGAAGCAAATTGCAAGAAAGAAGAAGAAGTAGCCTACAAGCAACAAGAAAAGAAAAATTGTCAAAAACAAGAACTTGCCAACAAGAGAGAAGAAGATAAAACTTCTATGACCAAATTCTTAGATTACAAGCTTCTAGTGATATAGATTTCAATGAATGCGAGTGGGACTCATATCATTTTGAAGAATCATCTGAAAGATCCTATTATATAAAAGATGTCGATGTTGATGCAGTTCACTCATATATAGGACAAATGTTAGAGTATAGAGCACTTGAATTAGAATCAAATTTTATTGATTATGACTATAGTGAGGATGAACAAACACTAATTGGGTTAGGTTATTCCAAGGAGAGTAACATCCTAAGCCTGGAAGTAACTGCTGAAATATTTGACATCTCCATTATGACCCTTAATTTCTTTGAGACTAATCAATCAAATGAACCTTTACCTTTGGCTTATCTAGAGCTTATCAATTGGGAACAAATGGACCCATTGAGATAGATACCTTTCCAGATGACTATGCTATTTCTTAATATCTCAATGTTGTAGAACCCAAAACATCTTCCACCAATGACATTAATAACACATCTTCTAGTTGAGGTGGTGCCAAATCTCGCAGTCGCAAAAGTAAAACAAATAAATCAAATATCAGATCTAATGTTGAAAACACATTTAATGACAACATTAGATTGAGAAAAAGTAAAGATAAAGGACATATCCGATGGTGAAAACCTCTTTGAGGCAACAAAGGAAGAATAGTTTGACACTCTCCCCAAATATTATCAAGAGAGGTCTTCAATATTGATTGACCCAACAGAACCAATCAATATTGGCACACTAGACAATCCAAAGACTCTACACCCAACAACTTCATTATCAGAACAAGAGAAGCAAAATAACATTGACTTCTTCAAAATGAGATAAATAAACTTTGCTTGGTCATATGCATATATGATAGGGTTGGATCCTGATCTAATAAGGTGTCATTTAAATGTCTTTCCTAGAGATAAGCTAGTAAAGAAAAACTTGAGAAAAATACATCCTCACATAGCTCTACTTGTACAAGTATAATTAAATAAATTGTTAGATGTGGGGTTCATAAGACCAGTTTCCTATCCAAAATGGGTATCAAACATCATACGTGTTTCTAAGCTAAACAAGAGTATCGAGATATGTATAGATTTCAAGGATCTCAACAAAGGGTGTCCAAAGTATGACTTCCTTTTGTTAAGCATAGATATCATAGTGGATTTAACAAATAGATATGCCATGTTTTCTTTAATGGATGGTTTTTCATGATATGATCAAATCAAGATAGCACTTGAAGATCAAGAAAAAATAGCTTTCACATGTCTATGGAGTACTTTTTTTCTACATATCAGCCATAGAGGTATCATTGGGATTTCTTTTAGCACAACAAGATCATGAAGGGAAAGAAAGAGCTATTTATTATATCAACGTGACCTTATTTGGGTACGAGATCAACTATACATCTATTTGGGTACGAGATCAATTATATGCTAACGTATTTAGTCAAGCTAATAACTAAGATAGATCCACTGAAATACCTTCTTAGTAAGACAACACTAATAGGGAGATTAGCAAAGTGTGTTATGATCTTGAGTGAATTTGATATTCAGTACATTGACAAAAAAGCTATCAAAGGTCAAGTGACTGCAGATAAACTAGTCGAAGCACCATTGCATGATGAAAATCCTTTAAACATTGAATTTCTAGATGCAGATGTTCTCAAAGTGACAAATCAAACATGTAAATTATATTTTGATGGCTCGTTTACTCAACATGGATCAGGAGATGGCAAATTGTTCATAATCCCTCAATGACATACAATCTTGAAGTCATATAGATTAAGTTTTCCTTGTACCAACAACATGGTAGAATATGAGGCATTAGTTACCAAGATCAAAATGGCTATAGAATGTAATATCATAGAGATACATGTTTATGGAGATTTTCAACTGGTGATAATCAAATCAATGATGATTATCAGATAAAATATGGCAAGCTAATGTCTTGCAAAAGGATGATTGACAAATTTAAAAAATATTTTGTTGAAATCACATTTAAGAAAATTCCAAGGTCTGACAACAAAGCTACATATTCTATGAAAACAATTGCCTCTCTCCTACAGACTGGGGAACACCAAGATCATTATGAATTCCTAGTTGAAGAATTATTTTATCTTACCTATGACTTCCTTGATACCCAGATCATTTGTCACTTAGTAGGACCCAATTCTTCTCATTATGGTCAAATTTATACCTACTTAAAAGACAATACTCTTCCCCCAGACCTATTGAGAAATAAAAAAGAGAAACATTATTTGACAATCCACTCATTATATAAAATTATTGCAGGTACACTTTATTGATGAGGTCTAGATGGTACTCTACATAGGTGTCTTGAATGTGAATAATCTGGGAAGGCCTCAGAAGAAGTTCATGAAGGTATTTTTAGAACTCATTCAAGTGTTATTACTCTTGCAAATAAACTCATGCGATTGGGATATTATTGGTCAGCTATGGAGAAAGGCTCCTTTTAGTTTGCTAAGAGATGTAAACAATGTCAATTTCATGGTAACCTCATCCATGCAGTGGCTCAGGAGCTGCACACTCTTGAAAATTCTTATCCTTTTTATCAATGGGGTCTAGATCTTGTAGGAAAAACTCACCCTCATTCTTCCAATGGCCACAAGTTTATCATCACAAGCACATAATACTTCACCAAATGGATTAAGGTTGTGACTGTCACTAATATCATAGGAAGACAAATTTCTTCCTTTATCTTAAATTACATCATTTGTTGCTATGGCATTGCCATTTCTATTATGACTGATAATGGGATACCTTTTAAGAATCAGGATGTAAAGGAGCTTTGTGATAGATTTCAGATCTAGCACAAATTTTCTACACCATACTATCCTCAAGGGAATTGTCAAGCTAAAGCGTCTTACAAAACTATCTTGAAAATATTGAAAAAGATAGTCAATGACACTAGCTAAAATTGGCAATGTTCAATTGAATCCTACTTTGTGGACCTATCACACTAGTATTTGCACACCTAATAAATCTATGCCATATTCCCTTATCTATAGATTTGAAGAAATCCTTCCCATAGAGGTCGAGATACCCTCCTTGCGAGTATAACTTAAAGGCCTAATTCTAGATAAAGAATACTAAGTATCCATTCTATAGGAGTTAGAATTGTTGCAATAACATCACCAGAATGCATCTGACCATTTGAAGGCATGTCAACAAAGAATGTCAAGGAGCTACAACCACAAGGTTAGGCCTAGAATATTTAAAGTTGGTGATTGAGTAATAAAATAAAACCCATGCAATCAACAGAATCATGAGAAGAATGGGAAATTTGAACGGAATTGGCTAGGCCCCTTTGTCATTGTAGTAGCATGTGGTTTTGGTGCTTACTTGTTATCAACCAAAAGAAGATTTACTTGAGGAGCCCATGAACAACTTGCATCTCAATAGGTTTTATACTTGAGAAAAATCAAATTTAAAAAAGGGCAATAAAAACAAATAGTGCATTCTTATTTCTACATTTTTGCATCATTATACATATCCATAATAAAGCCTTTTTGTACATATTCAGACATCATATGTAAATTCCCACCATGGTTTGGATCATTTTATATATCCATAATAAAGGTTTGTTTCTAGATAGTGGGGAAAATATTGAACCTAGTTGGGGCAATCTGCATTGTTCTCAAAGCAACATACAAGAAACAACAACACAATAATCATAAAACAAAGATTACAAAAAATGAACATTGAACATCGATTGAAATACCAGAAAACAACTACCAAACTCAACATAAAAAACATAAACAAAAAAATTAATGGATGACATCTTTTTTATTATGGTCTGATCACTTTAGCAGGGATGTTCAACTGTTCTATCTTGATTTTTTGTTATCACGTTTCTTGAGTGACTCAAGGTTGTCTTGAAATAGAGGAGCAAGGAAGGAGCATGATATTTTATTTGTTTGTTGTTTGTGAGCTAATTATTAACATTGTGGAAATTTGTCGTAGGACATTATCAACAAAACATCATCGAGGACATTTCGGATTTGAATAGGACAATGGCAAACTCTTGTCTATTTTATGCAATAAATACTCAGGTCATCTTAGTTCAATTGTACCTCGATGCTTGTGTTAACTTGCAATATCAAAATCCATGTAACCAATACTTAGGTCATTGTGGTTTAACTATAGCATCAATGTGTGTACTCACTTACAACATTTTAAAGGCTCAATGATGATAAAAACCATGAAAAAATAGTCGATCCGATGACAAGATTGCATTAATTAGCATTTGAATATTTAGGACAGTATGTATTCATATTGCATTAGAATTTCATTCATATCTGGTATTGTTGTTCCAAGACTTGATAATTGAAAAAAAAATTGTCTCTCTTATTAAGAGATTAAGTACATTGCACATTAACAAAAACAACAAATTCATCTTTATTGCATTCCATCATTTTAATTATTCATTGATAAGTATTTAATATCATTAATCATCATCTTGCATTCATCATCTCATTAGATTTTATTTTCATTAAATTGCATTCATTTAAGCATAGCATTAATCATTTTCTTCATATAATCACATTCATTTAACCTTTGCATTTAGTTTTATTGTATTTTAATTTATTTCAGGATGTTATATCATTGTATATTATATCATTCACTTAGTTAATCCATACAGTGTATATATTGTTTCAATACATCATCACATTTCTGCAAAAACATTGTATTGTATTTATTATCATATAATCATATCATTGCACATTTCATTCATTAGACATTTCATTTCATCCATTTCATCATATTGAATCACATTTCAATTCATTTCATATCACGTGTACATAAATAAATTATATGTGCATAAACATCACACACTAAGTGTTAATAAACATCTTGCATCGTACATTCATATCATCATGCATCATATATTAGGTCATCAATGTCACATCATTTCATGTGCATATCAATCACAACTTAGATAAATAACATCATTATTATAAAAATCATCATCATGTATCTCATAATCAAGTAAGCATCATAAAGAATCATAGGTCACATAAACATCATTGCATAGCATAAGCATAAACAATACATCATAGGACCATCCAATCAAGTAAAATAAATGCATATCCATCAGGTAATATAAAGAATGTAAATTAATTGCATTCATCATGTAAATAATGGACAATCACATAATAGGGCATGTAGATCAATAGTCTCCATTGCATCTCATGTACTCAATAAATAATCAATGTCTAGTGTACAAGGATCTATGATATACATCAAAAAAAATGGCAAGAATCAAATGTCTCCACAAAACATGTATGCATCAAAGAGGAAAATATTATCAATCTAAACAATACTACCTCCTAAAGAAGTAGGCCTTGTTGAACCTCTTGCTTCTCCCCTAGAAGGACCAGTATCTAGATCTATGTGTGATGGATCTTAGTGAGCTAGACTAGTAGCCCCCATACTCTCTGTTCAAGTTCAATGAGAGGAGAAAATGTGTAAAACCTATGTAAAACTTGGCACCCACTAAGAGAGAGGAACAATCTTCTCATGTAATGCTCTCCAATATTGAATCTCATCTCCCTCATGGTCTCTCCTGTGGGAGCCTAATTAGAAATCCTCTATAAAGAATCCACCTGACCCTGAGGATTCTTAAAATGCTATCGTGATCTATCTCTCTCTGTAGTGAGAGAGGCAATCTGAGCCTGGGCATTAGCGAGCTAATCCTATTAATGAGAAATTAAGGCTTGTGCCTGTGTCAACTACCCTGTAATTGTTATACTAGAGACTAAAACTCATTGATCTATGCTAGCTACTAGTGGGATGATACTAATCTATATCTATTATGGTTTTTGGGGTGATTATTGTTTCCCTATACCCTAACATGGGGCATCTATCCTACTTGTATCCTATGTGGGAGGTCTCTTGGATCTCCTCCTTCGTACTACCCTTGTTGCCCA
The DNA here is from genome assembly GCF_030272615.1 of Cryptomeria japonica. Classification (NCBI taxonomy): domain Eukaryota; kingdom Viridiplantae; phylum Streptophyta; class Pinopsida; order Cupressales; family Cupressaceae; genus Cryptomeria; species Cryptomeria japonica. The sequence continues at coordinate 205,418,038 of NC_081412.1, read as the reverse complement.
CCCTCCTGACTATTCCTCCTATCCTCTCTACTGACTAGAGCCACTAGAACCACATCCATCCCCACCATATCCACCATCCCATCCATCAACTCCACCATATCCACCCTAGTCCCCACCTCTCCTCCATCGAGGCTCCCTTTGCAGTGGTCTGTCATCATCATCAAATAGAGGTAATGACTCATTTGAACAAGATATCCTTAACAATATCTACATTACAAAATATTGAGAGTACTCTATAGTCATCCCCCCATTTGCAATGTCTGGTCGATATTCTCATACTTGAGGTCCTAGGGAAAAGTACTCTATACATGGTGTCTCATACAAAATCGTAGGCCCCTAGTCCAACACATCCTATTATCGTTGGGCATACATTGCAACACCATGTGAAAATCCATGCACTTGGTTATATTGATAGAATACCCTAGCATCGATAAATCACTCAATAACAAAAGAGTTCCCTCTAATCAAATATTATGAGGTATAAACATATGACATCTCAATGCCATCCTTACGCCAATTTCCATAGTCTAGATAGGGTCTCTAAACGACTATATCCAAATCATCCAGGATATGTTGCCAGTACTACAATTTTCCCAGCTTACGCTAGACAAGATCACCTACATATCCATAGACATAAGGTCTCCCAACTGGTCAGAACCTATCTGCCAAGGGACGAGTAACATATATGTGCTCCCATGCCCAAATATGTAGTAGTGTCACCCCATATGATAAACTAGTTGAACCAAGGTATACCACCTAATGCAAGTCATGGTACAAATGTACCAGCATATAGGATCCTCATGCATATCATGTACCCTATGTAATTATGCTCTCTAGCATGCAACCCCAACCAATTGATAGTCCCTTTGATGTATGGGCAAGACATAGAAAGTCTCCAATGAACCCAACAAGTATAGAAGGCAGTGACTCATAAAAATATAACATATCTTGCCATGGGATGTCATAGCCACATATCTCATCATCATCAAATAGCTACCTAAGAGAATCAATACTTCCCTAGTTTTTCATATCATACGTCACAAGATCTTCAACCTCTAGAATCCACAAAATTCAATAGACATCCTTTGGTGTGACTATCATCTTGCCCAATGGTAGGTGAAAGGTGTTATGCTCACCGTGCCACCTCTCATCTTATGCAATCAATAAACCCCTTTATATTCTATACAAGGGCATCTCTAGAAATGAAGATAATCCACATCTGCCAATGATATTGAGATCCTCCTGCACTAGATGGGGTATTAGCTGCCATGTCTTCAGGTATCGCTTCTGATACTGTAGTACACCTAAATATTCCTATAATCATATCACATCATGGTATAAGGATTTGATTAATCAATTTATCTATCAACATAATCAATCTCATTGAGCACTATCATTGACTCTCATCAATCATGAGGTCAATTATTCTCTACCCTATTAACATCACACAAATCAAAACTGATTGGAAAATATCAAAAAGGAGGAATCAAAATTAATTTTATAACTCTTTAGTGTGGATGTGCTAAACTATGCTTTTGATGCACTACAAAATAGCAAAAAAACCTCAATGTGCTACTCTACACCATGGATGCACTAAATTATAAGGTCAATTGCGCCAAAACTGGGCATGTGCTAAAAGATTACTTTTATGCAGTAAACATAATAGCCTACATTCTAAAAAATGCAAAGCGCTAAAAATCCAAGCGGATGCACTAAAAGAACTACCCTATGCACTAAACTATATGCTCTATGCACTAGAAGATCCAACCTATGTGCTAAATTAGAACCCTACAATTAAATGTACTAGACAACAAGACCTATGTGCTAAAGTGTCTAATCAATGTACTCAAACATGAAATATCTATAAAAAAACATGAAAAATGTGCTGAGTTTGTTTTAATATCTCTAAAGTGTCTAATCAATGTACTCAAACATGAAATATCTCTAAAAAAACATGAAAAATGAATGCACTAAAGGTCGTTGGAAGCATCAATTTTGATCAAATATGTGCTCATGGTATGGGATCACAATTTTTGCCTCGGATCTTAATCTTGCAATTCACAATAAACAAATGAATTTTAAATGCTTACCTTTTTCACTTTTTACCCTATTAATGGGTGGAAAGGGAAAAAATTAATTGGTATTTAGTTTCCACTCACTCAAATTATCCAATCAAAAGCATCATTCATTTCAGGAGATCAATCATTCTTAAAATTAAAAAAAAAAAAAATTTAAACAATCCAAAAAAATCAAATTTTTTTTTAAATGGTCAAAATTGCAAAAACCAACTTAAAATCTTAAAAATTCAAAAAAAATATTTTGATTCATCTCCCAAGGGGGCATACACACATTATCAAGCAATGATCAATGTCTGGGGTAGAACTGAAATTTTATCAGTGTTTGGGGCATCAAGAAAAAATTTCTTTGAACCAATGTGTCGCAAACACATTGCTTCAAAGAGGGGCAAAATGTATACCATAAAAATTGCACTAGAAAGAATTAATTAAATATGGGTTATGTAATTATTAGTTCTTAATTCTTCTACTTATAAATAAATTAAAAAAATTATATATAATTCATTTTCCCTAATTCTTCCCACCATAAATCATTTCTTCATTTTCCTAATCAAATGGGCAAGTTTAATTAATTTGTCCTATTTAATTATCCCTCCCAATTAATTTTAATTTTAAATTCAAATTAGTCACATGCTTCCTACTCCTAGCTACCCAGCCTAACCCCCCTTCTAGCCTAACCTGCTACAAAACCCTAGGTTGAAGCAACCCTATCCACTCTAACTTGCTCTATCCTAACTTCCTTGGGAGTGTTCATCCCCTCACGAGGACACATGGCATATTTGTCAAACGTCCCTTTCCTCCATGCCACTTGACCTCATGTAGGACATGTGTGGAATTTGTTGGAGATTCCTTTTTCACTTGTCCTTGCAAGAATAACAAGTGTCATATCTTCCCCAACTCTTTATAACTTCTTCATCTCTCATTGTTCATCTCTCCGGGCTGAACCTAGATCGTAAAACCTTGTCACCTCAACTCATGTCTAGGAAAATCTATAACTATCCTCAATTCGATAGACAAATCTCATCATCATCAAATATATACCTAAGAGCATCAGTACCTCCCTACTTTATCATATCATACATCATGAGATCTCCAACCATTGGAATCCACAAAGTTTGATAGGCATCCTCTCGTGTGACTATCATCTTTCCCAATGCTAGGTGAAAGGTGTTATTCCCACCGTGCCACCTCTTAGCTTATGAAATTAATAAACCCATTTTTATCCTATATTGGGACATCTCTAGTAATGAATATAATCCACATCTGCCAATGATATTGAGATCCTCCTGCACTAGATGGGGTATTAGCTGCCATGTCTTCGAGTATCACTTCTGATACAACAGTATGCCTAAATCTTCATATAATCATATCACATCATGATATAAGAATTAGATTAATCAATTTATCTATCAACATAATCAAATCGTGTGAGATTTCAATCAATCTCGTTGAGCGCTATCATTGACTCTCATCAATCATGAGGTCAATTATCCTCTACCCTATCAAACATTAACATTACATAAATTGAAACTGATTGGAAAATATCAAAAGGAAGGAATAAAAATCAATTTTATAACTCTTTAGTGTGGATGTGCTAAACATTTCTTTTGATGCACTACAAAATAGAAAAAAACCCTCAATGTGCTACTCTACACCACGGATGCGCTAAATTACAATATTAATTGCGCCAAAATTGGGCATGCACTAAAAGATTACTTTTATGCACTAAACATAATGGTCTACATGCTAAACCATGCAAAGTGCTAAAAATCCAAGTGGATGCACTGAAAGAACTACCCTGTGTGCTAAACTATATGCCTTATGCACTAGAACACCCAACCTATGTGCTAAATTAGAACCCTACAAGTAAATGCACTAGACAACGAGACCTATGCACTAAAGTGTCTAATCAATATGGTAAAACGTGAAAGACCTCTAAAAAAACTTGAAAAACATGCTATTTTTTTTTTAAATTTAACAACAGAGAGTTTTTCAGGGTACATACTAGTGGGCCATGCACTAAATGTCCTTGTAAGCATCAAACTTGCTCAAATATGTGCTCGTGGTATGGGATCACAATTTTTTCCTTGAAGCTCAATCTTGCAATTCACAATAAACAAATGAATTTCAAATGCTTAGATTTTTCAATTTTTACCATATTAATGGGTGGAAAGGGGCATAATTAAGTGGCATTTAGTTTCCACTTGCTCAAATTACCCAATCAAAAGCATTATTGATTTCAGGAGATCAATCATTCTAAAAATTAAACAAAAATAAAAATTTAAAAAATCCAAAAAAATCAAATTTTTTTGTTTAATTGTCAAAATTGCAAAAACCACCTAAAAATATTAAAAAGTCAAAAAAAAAAATTATGATTCATTTTCCAAGGGGGCATACACACATTATCAAGCAATAATCGATGTCTGGGAAAGAATTGAAATTTTATCAGTGTCTATGGCATCAAGCAAATTTTTCTTTGAACCAATGTGTCACAAACACATTGCTTGAAAGAGGGGCAAAATGTATACACTAAAAATTGCTCTGGAGAGAATTAATTAAATATAAGTTATGTAATTAATAATTCTTAATTCTTTTACTTATAAATAAATTTTAAAAATTACATATAGTTCATTTTCCCTAATTCTTCCCACCATAAATAATTTCGTCATTTTCCTAATTAAATGGTCAAGTTTAATTAATTTGTCCTATTTATTTATCCCTCCCAATTAATTTGAATTTTAAATTCAAATTAGTCACATGCTTCTTACTCCTAGCTATCCAACCTAACCCCCCTCCAAGCCTAACCTACCACCTAACCTTGGGTTGAACCAACCCTATGCACTCTAACTTGCTTTGTCCTAACTTTCTTGGGAGTGTTCAACCCCTCATGATGACACATGGCATATTTGTGATGGTATGATGAAAGAATAAGTATCCAATAGATTATTGAGAGGGGGGGTGTGAATCAGTAAGCTAAAAAACTGATACAAACTTCCCAATCTCAAATTCAAACTCACAAAGTAAACTTTCACTATAAAGATCAATACTCATAAGAATACTCAACATCAACCAGTTAACTATTATAACATCTTAACAGTAAACAAATTCAATCTTGTAAACATTTAAATGCTTAATCATAAATCAACATACTTCATCTCTCAATGCTTCCAGTTATCATGCCTTATCATAGGTTAATCAAATCAACAAATGAGATCATAACCACAAAAACATTCACCACTTGACACAAATGTTTATACGTGGAAAACCCAAATAGGTAAACAACACAGTGAGATGAGACTCACAAGATAGCTATTTGAACTCTTCTGAAGTTCACCCTATTAGGAGCCAAGCATGTTAAAGATTTTACAATAAGCCCTATTAAGAACAGATCCTATTAGGAATCACCCAGTTAAGGGATTTACAACAATGCCTTGATGAAAAGAAAATACCCTGTTAGGAGTAACCTCGGTAGAGGATTTGAGAATCCAAGCTAATGGATCACCTTGTTAGAGGATTTAAGAAGTAACCAAGATTGTTAGAGCTTACCCGGTTAGGGGATTTCACTTCTATTATAATTGTTAGAAAACAACAGGTTTCTTGTTCTATCAAAATAGCACTACATTTCCTTGATCAGATCCTTTTAAGCTTGAATATTCCTTTACTCAAACAGCATATCCATTCTCTGGTTAGGCAACCACACACTCAATTGATTTCAGCCAACACTTTGCCAAAAACTTTACAAACAACTTCATTGACCTTAAATATAAATCAATTAGGATGGTAGCACAACAAAAACCTAATTCTCTCATAGAGATTACAAACAAATCAGTTCAAGTGTGACTGTTGGATTTACATAGAAATCTATACACATTATTCAATAAAATTCCAACTCCTCCATGATCACCACTTCATCAGACGTGTAACTCATCACATGCTATGCATTAGATGTAATCCACTTTTCTCATTCCCTACACAATCAAAAAAATGAACAAACGCGCCAAAAAAATATAAACTAATCTTCATTCAATGATTACATGTGTCGCCATCATTACCGCTCATCATTAGATCTTAAACCAACAAACTTGATCGGTTAGGGTTTAACAAAAAATAGCTGGCAGGGTTTACCAGTTACATTGTATATAAAGGGTTTAACCTTATACACTGGTTTATCGGTTCAACTCACAAACTAACATACCAATTTACAACATCTTCCTCAAATCTCTTCCCACCAGTTACAAGACAATATCAATAACAACAAACATATCATAAATACCATTACCGGTTTAATTGACATCAATGACAACATAACATATCATTAATGCAATCTTCATGCAAATGCCAACAATCTCCCCCTTTGGCATTGATGGAAATACAAATATCAATGCCTCTAATTGTTGTTGTGATTGGTGAATAGGAATCATGGTTTACATTACCAAGTATTCACCATGCTCTATCTATCTTTAGCCTGTCACTGGTTTTCCTTTGCCAATCACATAATTATTCTCCTAATCCTATAATTCTTCTCCCCCTTTGATAGCAATGCCAAATTGAAAGTAAAACATTTAATATCAAAATTTCACTGTGCATCAACAACATACTACAACCTGATGCCCCCCCTGTGGAATACATCCACTTCTTCATCAAACCAAGTAAAAAATTTCCAAGTGATTCAAGGACTGATGCAATCAGCATCATGCTCAATTGACTTCATGAAAAGGGACAAACCCCAAATGACTTCTAAGATACTCAAAAGTGATCTTAGGCAGAGGTTTGGTAAAGATATCTGCAAGCTTCTCCTTGATAGAAACATGCTCTAAGATAACATCTTTACTTTGAACTTTTTCCCTCAAAAAGTCATACTTCAATTCAATGAGCTTGGTGCGAGCGTGAAAAAAAAATATTCTTAGAAATATTTATGGCACTTGTATTATCACATAAAATATTTATAAGTTCTGAGATCTTCATCTTAAAACCTTCCAAAATGTGCCTCATCGAAATAGCTCGTGTGCAATTCATATAAGCTGCAACATACTCCACTTCAACAGTGGATTGTGAAGTACAAATTTGCTTCTTACTACTCCATGAAACTAGCCTTCCTCCTAGAAATAATGCTCCACCAGTAGTACTTTTCCGGTCATCAACATTTCTTGCCCAATCAGCATCTATGTATGCCTTCAAATCAAAGGTTTTTCCATATGGATACCATAATCCATAGTCAACTGTACCTTTCAGATACCTCAAAATTCTCTTGGTTGCAATTAGGTTTGCTTCCTTTGGATTCTTCTGAAAGATTGCAACTATACCAACCGCATGGACAATATCTAGTCTGTTGTGAACAACATAGTGTAATTTGCTAATCATTGACTTGTATTCATTTTCATCAAAAAACTTAGATTCATCTTTCTTGGATAACTTACAACTTGTAACCTTTGGTGTTCCAACTAGTTTATAGTCACTCATGCCAAAAGTCTTCAAAACCTCTTTCACATACTTAGATTGAGTAATGAAAATACCATTCTTCATTTGCTATATCTGCAAGTCTATGGAAAATTTTATTTCCCCTACTAAACACATTTCAAATTCATTCTTCATTTCATCTGCAAAACTATTGCTCCTGACATCATTACCTCCAAAAATAATATCATCAACAAATACTTCACTAAATAGTATTTCATCTCCTTCAGACTTGAGATAAATATTACTATCATCACTAGTTCTTGCAAAGCCTATCTTCATCAGATGTGTATGAAGTTGTTCATACAATGCTCTGGGTTCTGCTTTAATCCATACAAATATTTACGCAATCTGCATACCATGTCTTTTTAATCACTCAATGCATAACCATCTGGTTGCTCTATGTGTACCTCTTCTTCCAATATCCCATTAAAAAATACAGACTTAACATCCATCTGGTATATATCTTGAACTTCTTATGGGCTGCAAATGCAAGTAGAGTTCTGACACCTCCCAGTCTTGCTACCGGTGCAAAAGTTTTTCCATAATCTTCATCTTCTTCTTGAGCATAACCCTTGTAGAATAATCTTTCCTTGTTGTGAACTACAACACCATTTTCATTTAACTTTTTTTTGAATACCCATTTAGTACCTATAATATTCTTGTTTACCAGTTGGGGTTCCAAGGTCCAAGTGTTGTTCTTCTCAATTTGATCCAATTTCTCCTCCATATATTTAGCCCAATAATCATCACCAAATGCCTCCTTAGCACTTCTAGGTTCAATAGTGGAGATCATGCAAGAGTTCTCTCTTATTTTCCTTTGAGTTAGTACTCCAGTATCCTTATCCACAATAATCTACTCAAGATTATGGTTCAGTTTCACATACCTAGGAATAACATGACCATTCTCTTTAGGTTGAGCTTCTTCATTATCATTTTCTTTTGAATTTATTTGTTTTGGTTGAATAAGTACATCAGGATTTGCTTTACTAGTTTCTGATTTAATAGTTTCATGTTCCAAAAGAAAAATGCAAGGATCTTCATCCTTTTTCTCTAAATTAGTTTCTTCTAAGACTTCAAGACATTCATCTACACGAACATTAGCACTCTCAACAATTTTCTATGTCCAGTTGTTGAAGCATTTGTAGGCCTTACTCTTGGTGGAATAGCCAAGAAATATGCCTTCATCACTCTTATATTCAAACTTGCTAATATAATGACCTCTTTTATTAAAAAACTTGCTACCAAATATCTTAAAATAGCTATCAGGTGACCTTCCATACCAATATTCATAAGGGGTCTTGTCCTTACCTCTTTTCATCAGAGCTCAGTTCATTATGTAGATAGATGTACTTACAACTTCTTTCCAAAATGTTTTCACTACATTTCCTTGTATTTGTTGGTGCCCAAAACCACATATTGGAAAACCCAAAGACTTTCCAAATCCTCAAGTAATCCAATTAGCCTTGGCCAAAGAACAAGGATGGTCAAAGACCAAATCCCTCTGCACTTTAGGCTCCACTGAACCTAGGTGGGTGTGCCTCTTCCTCTCAAGCATAAAATAGGCTATTTATAGTGGATTTAAACCTTATAGAAAGTTTACAAAATAGGAAAATTATTGTTCTGCAACTATACTTTATTATGTGCTTTAACTGAATGCTTTGAAAAGAAATGATTGTGAATATATATTGAAAATAAGATTGCTTTCAGAACTTAAATAAATTTTGCATAGATCAGTTCATATAAGATTTGGGAAGAATGTTTCTCTATCAAGGACCTTGAATGCATATAGATCAAACCCTTAAAAGATCAATAACAGACTAGTGCCTCTATCCGGGAATATATATGACACTTTGTGGAAAAAATATACTATCAACTCAAGAGACAATTTCTCATCAACTATGAAAGTTCAGTATGCGTTACACAAACAATAAGAACTCAATCTTTCACTTAATTCAACGACATGTGATTCACATCATAGAAAATCTATGAACAAATTTATCAAGAGGACAAAGATAACCCATCAACACAAAAGTGTACACAATATTTGGAAAAAGAGACAATGAACCTTGTATATTAATCTTTAGGAAATAGTTGCATACATAAGCTGCACTTGTAAATACTTCATTACAAATTGTTTACACAAAATGATACTTCTTCTTCCTATAGACTTCTCTGATACAGAATGATATTCAATCCCTATAGCATTATGTCATTATTATGACTTCCCCTTTTTCACATAAAAACTAACTCCCTATAAGTATCTGAATCAAAAGGCACATATGAAAGGACTGTTACACACAATGCACCATTGAGAGGGAAAGGGGGTGAATCAATGGTTCTCTAAATCTTTCCTTTTTAGAAAATCTAATGTGTGTATACCAGTTATGTGATCTAACACAATGGATACATACTGATTAGTGAGGAGACCAACTTAAAACAATCACACACAAAGAGAAATCTCATAACACCAAGATGTACGAGGAAAACCCAAGATGGGAAAAACCTTAGTGAGCAATGTTGTTGGATTCTACTTCTCCAATCCAACCTCACAATGAAAACATTGTTACAAAGTTTAGGGCAAGAACCCAAGGAGCACCAACCCATAACTTTAGGGCACCAACCAAAGGAGCACCAACCCTTGACTTTATGGGCTACAACCCAAAGGAGCACCAACCCCTATCTTTTGGGCAACAACCCAAGGAGCTACAACCCCTACACCAACCAACATATCAGTGTTCACAATGTAAAACATCAAATACAAAGGTAGTAATATAGTTACAAGTGAATCTTGTAACAACTCAATACAAACTTCCCTATTGGTAAGGTATCTCCTCAACCTTACTAGTTCTCTGCTCACTCTAACTAAATCTTCACCAACTTAGTCACCATCTTGTTGAAACTTCTCTCTTACTGACTACTCTCTATTCTCACTGTTGTTGCTTATTGGTTCAGCTTCCTCTCTATCGGTTCTCACTTCCTTCAGCTCTTTGCTACTCTCCACCGACACTATACTTAGTCGGTTCTATGCCTACCTAACCTACAGTGCTACCTCACTTTTCTGTCGGTATCAATATTATTGGTTCTGCTCTACTGCCGATTGAGCACTTCAACCCGGTTCTCCCTCACTCTTACTCTCTTCTCAAATACTTTTTTAGCACTTGGTTATTTTTCTCTCACGTGCAAAAGTAACACTTAGTGAATATGCAATGGCATAATCTTCTTCCATTCAACAACTCCATCTATCTCTTAGGCTCACATATTTATAACCCAGACTTCCTGCCAAAAACCAATTAAAACTTGGCGTCTTAGGGTTTTCTCCACTAATTACAAGACACATTGAATCCAATCAAATCTAATCAGATCACAACTCAGAGATGTCTATCTGTACATATCTGCCATTTAAATGCCTTCCAGAACACACCTTCCTTCTTCAATAGTCAGCAATCTATCTTTCAGCTTTGCTCAGTCAATTTTCCATAAATGGCCCAGCTGTCTCCTTTGCCTATTTCAATCTGCACAATCAATCTCTCCTAAATCTTGAGCCACACACCTTTGCAACTTCTACCTTGAGCTTCGCAGTTACCATTAATGTCAGACCAATCACAACTACCTCTTTCACACCTGACATCACTGATCTTTTCCCATTCACCACCTCAGCTCCGCGTGGCATCACAGTCGGTTCCTTCTCAACACACTAATCTATCAATTTATCTTATTCACCGACCACACTCATAATCAGTACACCCATACTGGTTTCAACCATTCTACCAGTTACCTTATTATATCTTCTCTTATCTTTAACTATTGATGGAACTCTCAAATCGGTCTCCAGATAGGTGAATCCAAAGTATGCTCATTCCCACAAGTGTGAAGTCATCTGCATCTGCACCTTTCTTATATAAACGGTGGGCTTACATACTAGTTACCAGTCTTGATGACACCATGTCATCAACCTTCACAAGACTCCATCTTCAGTCAAGTCAGATTCCTTTGTTTGCATCTGCTTAGCCTTTCCTTTCTCCCTGTTCAATTTTGTTCATTCCTCTATCGGTTTGTCAAGGTGACAAACACTTCACACTTATCCTGTATGGGAATCTCAATGTGGCTTCTCTGTTTGTACAACATCTCTTCAAACAAAAACATGTGATCTGATGTGAGCACATTCACTATTAGTCATTGCTTCTCATGATGACTGCATCTTCATCAGGTGGGAGTATTGTTGTTATGCAACCTCACAGCATACTAGTGACCTGTTCATTCTTCTCCTCCAGTGTTGATCTAATTCAGATAACATTTTGTCTCTTCGTCATAAACAACCACTCAAAACACCTCTCTATCTCATCACACAAGTCACACAATAACTTGTGTACTAATGACCTCTGAGGTCATCTTCCTTACCTTTACCGGTGTTCTGCAACACAAAGTCATATCTAAGATATCACATCATGTACTCCTTCATAACAGTGTTGCAAATACATCTCTTCTACCGGTGGTCATCCTATACCAGTTGATATCAATGACAACACAATGCCTACAATCTCTCCCTTTGGCATTGATGCCACCACATGTAGTATCTGACATACTACAAAATTCTTCTCCCCCTTTGACACAATGACAAAGGGAACTATCAAGATATTATTTCTCTTGTTATGTACCGGTCACTGACATAAATTTTTCTCCTACTTTGTCTTAATTGGATATAACACTTCTTTTGATGCCACTTGTAATCTTATCACCGGTTGTTACATCTTCTCAAGTCATAGCACTTGAGGTGGGGAACATAACCATCAACTGACACCAGTTGAGTATGCAAGTCTGATTTTATTTGAACTCAATGTGTAGAAAGACTGATACCAATTATTGATATGTCAATAAATACTACTGACCTACCAGTCAACCTGCAATACTTTTGCAATTTTCATCTCTTGCAATTTGGGCAGTCAGTATCCTTGCAAGGTGTGAATATGAGATCATCTGATGATCCTTAAATTCCATTGTATCCACCACAACTTATGACATGATCCTGGATCTGCATAATGCCTGACAATTTTTTCATCATGCCATAAACTAAACTGGTTAGCCCAAAACAATACATGCCTGCATGATCAACCATGGGCCAACATATGTCATTCAGGTATTTTCCAATACCACCTGAGACATAACTCCACATTCCATGCTACTGGGGCTAATGCAATGAAATTCCAACTTCAACATCTTACATAACTTGCACGTACTTGTTAGCATACAGGTTGGTAATATCTAGCACATACTGGTTAACACTAGATACCAATTGTTAACCTTTACATATGGAAGCATGCAGTGGTGATCCAACATTGATAAGTCAGTGTGTAGTTAGGACAACTTCTACACACACTTTTCATCTTCTTCCTTCATACCAGCAACATGTTTTTTTTGGTTTTGTTTTTGCCTTCATTACTGAGGGGGTGAATGTTAAATTCAATGTGCTACTCCCCCTACGATCCTGTATCTCCTTTATACTTTAGGAGATATCTCCTATGGATTAAATGCACAATGTCAGTCCATGGTCTTTTCCCTCCATACCTACTTAATCTCATTCTTCTCCCCCCTTATAGACTTGGGAGAAGGATTTGTCTTCTTCTGCTGATGGGCCCTTTCTTTTGTGGACTTTGCATTACAACTAGAAATAGTGCTATAGTAGCCCACAACATCCATGCTAACCTCATGACAAGGGAACCTTCTTTTGTACTGGATGTCTCTTCTTCTTCTTCTTGTCATGTCATTATGGCCATGTCTAGGTCTCCTCGGATACCTTGCTTGAGCAGGAACTGTTAGGATTCCCAAAGATACTGAGAGGGGGGGTGAATCAATATCTTGTGGGTTAACATATTTTTTGACCTTATTAAATAAATTGCATTCCAAAACAGTGTATTGGTAAACAAGAATTAATGCAGTAAATAAGAACAATAAGCACAACATAGAAAGCACACCATAACACAATATTTTTGGCAAGGAAACCCAGTGTGGGAAAAACCTCGGTGGGATTTCTTACCCACAATATTCACTCACTGGCCAATGAATGGATATTACTTACAAAATCTGGTGCCTGCACATGCAAGATGGCCAACTGCCAAGAGCTCACTGCTCAATTACAAAAGGAAGTCTCACTAACTTACAAAATGGATTATAGAAATCCAATGTGATGTACTGCTATAAAACGCATCTGTTATGCCAAGTTCAGTACCAGTTTAAGGTCTTTCAACAACCATAAACCTTACTTCAAAATCTACCTTAATATTCTCTTATCATGTCCATCTATCATATATATCCTATTTTTTCTCACTTACAAAATGATCAACAAGATCTCATACTTATATATGAGTCTTATTATAATATGCCATCCCGGCTTACAAAAGGATATTACAATTAAATACAATATGCAATAAACAAAATCTTGTCATCCAGGGTGTTGGTAATCATCTTTGTCGTTGATGGTAAACTATCTGTCGGTATAGAGTTTGCTAGGGTCGGTTCCTGTCGTTGTCATAGGATTGCAAGGTTGCTATCAATGACAATACATTTAATCACTTACAATTTCTCATTGGAGTGTACATTTTCCAACAATCTCCCCCTTTGGCATTGATGGCAACACCCATGAGAAAAAGTAAAAAATGTATCCAAAATTTGTAGTCCAAAAATCTTACCAAAAAATGTGCCAAAACTGTGTGCTCCCCCTGAGAAGATGATCTCTTCTGTCAATCATTTTTCTCATCTCTACTACTCCCCCTTTGGTATCAATGACAAAGGTTGTCAAAGTATGTCAACTGAGTGTAGTTCTTGGCTGGAGCCCTATAACTGGTTGGTTACAATCTGATATAGATCTGCTAGTGCAAAATTTAGGCTCTGAGTAAACCTTTCACTATCCTTCAATGTTGCTTCTATCCTTTGAATTGTACTGGTGAGGATTTGCATTTTCTCTTCTGGTGTCTTTAGTCTTGGAACAAGTGCCTTTGAAATCTCTTTTCTCAAAGAGATGAGGATGTCAATTTTTGGACCAAGTCTACATTTCAGTTCTTTAGCATTGAATTTTATTCTCTCTTTCTCTTTTTCAAACTTTTCAATTTTCTCTTCAAAGCCTGCTATTTCCTTCTCTATTATCGATATGTGTTCTGATGAACCGATGAGATTATCAGCAATATCATTTATTTCTTTTTATACTCTGATGATCTCCTTATCTATATCTATTATCAAAATGTTAGTCTTGCATGAGTTCCTGTACAACTCCTTAAATTCCATTATTGTATTGCTAAGTGCCAGTAAAAGGGTATCTATGTGTCCCATGCACTTCTTTATTGTTTCATCAAAGAATTTTTGTTTTTCTTTATTCATTTTCTCACTGAATGTCTCCTCATTAATCTAATCAACTGTTAGTAAGTTGTCAGTGATATACTTAGACAATGTGTCTAGTTGGCTCAAAGAATCTTTGTTGTCCACATTGCACTTGGGTGCAATAAATTTTAATAAAGGAATTGTGTCATTAATTTCCTTGTACGCAACTATATTGTAGTATGTTATTTTCTTAATTGAGTCCAATAATACCTCTGTCACATTTGTCGGTCTGAATTCTATTAGGGAAGAATCAGATGATTGTCCAATTTCCTTAACAATCTGCATTCCGCCGATGTAAGTAACCTCTTTACTTATGTTGACCTCTGGTAGGTCAGTTTGAGTCTGCATCTCAACTAGCAAAGGCTTGGGTTTCTCAGCTGTTGTCAGTGGCACTATCTCTATTTGAACTTTTATCCCAACCTTTTTCTCTTTTGGTTTCTCAGTGTGTACTTCAGTTGGTTTCTCTATACTTTCCACTATTGGTTTCTTTGATGATGTCTCAATATTTACTACCAGTTTCTTAGTATGCACCTCCAAACTGTCCATTGTCGGTATCTCAACTAGTTTTTCAGTGCTATCAGTAGTCGGATGCTCTAACTTAGTGGGTTTTTTCAGTGTGTGCACCAGTGGTATCAGTCACCACTCCAAAAGCCAGGGGATCAACTAATTGTTCAGTTTTTGTTTCAACCCAATCTCAAAATTTCCAACTGTTTTCTCAACATGTGTTTCTTATGCAATATTCTTAGCCAGTGGCTCAATAGCCACATCTTTCTTCTTAGTGGTTTCCTTATCAACCATAATGTTTACCTCTTGTGTATCAATGTTCATAGTATATAACACTTCAGAATCAGGATTCGTGTCTTCATGTGTCAATTCAACATTATTAGTTGCCGGTGTGTCAATGCTCTCAACCGATGGAGTATCAGAAGGAGGTGGGAGCAAATTTTCTATTACTTTTATGCTTGGAGGACCACCTACCTTTCCTTTACCTTTGTCCTTATCTTTTTGGTAAACTCTAAAAGTTTTGGGTCATTGAAGTTCTTCTTTCTTTTCTTTCTCCACAAAGAAGATATCCCATTTATTTGTTGTCTCTTCAGGCATCTCATTCACTCTACCAACCATTAAATGGACATGCTGGTGACCAGTGGAAAATACTATTTTGTTTGCCTCACTTATCAATTCATCAATTTCTTCTGTTGAATTCACTGGGTGAACTACATGTAATTTTTCTATCTTTATCATCTTATCCAATTCCACAATGGCTAATCTTTTTGCATCTAGTCTCCTATACAGATCACTTGGTAAATCATCTACAACTTCTATCAAAAATTTCTTATATATGTCTAAGTGTAGAATGACACTGTTTTATATTATTTCCTTTTCTTCATTGGTAAAAGTATTATACAACTTGCTGACATTGCACAAGTTTCCTTCTTTAGTTATTTCATTCAAAAGATTGTCTAAAGGAGGGATAACTTGCTTTTACTTCTTCTTCCTTGGGGTCATTTTCCTTGCCGGAGGCCTTACTACCTATTGTTTCTTTCTAGCAACTCTCATTCCCCTAAATCATCTTCTACTTCTATCAACTCTCATTCCCCTCATAAGGAAATCTTGGCGATGAACAAATCTCTTTATGACTCCCCTAAGATTTCTAAACCCACTTATGAATCTTTATCTCCTATTCATCATAAAATACTTTCCTCTAGGGATAAGGCTCTAATAGATCACACTCATCCCTCTTCTAAGATTTCTTGTGACTTTTCTTCTTCAATTTTTGTCATTTTATACATGTTTTTGATATCACTTATAGTTGAGCATTTAGCATGTCATATTCAAATACCTCATTTAGTCTATCATGTCTTTAAATAACATTAATGGCTATTATGTTTCTCATCATTATGTGACATTGGTAGCTCATTTACTGGGGGCTCATTGTCATTCATGATGGTACAATTTCAAGTGCAATCATATTTTTTGAAGCAACATAATAGCCTAATTTTCTTGTTCCTATGGGGACAAGAGTGATTTCATACATCTCTTCTTTTGCTTATGTCCAAATCTCTCCCTAGAAGATTGTGTAAGTCCTTCTCATTTTCCTTATCCTTGGGAGCCAATGATCTTTCCTTATTTTTTATCTAAGGATCCACTTTTTCCTATTTCGTGGATGGTGTGAACTTTATTACTTGATGTTATGCCTTGTACGCATTTGTTGTTGTTTGTTCAAGGGTTCTCTCTTACAAGAGGTGTAAGTCCTTGACTACAACCTCTTTTGCACTTGGTAAAATACATCCATAGCGAATTCACTCTCCTAATTAGGTTAAAAAGAGCGACATCCTTCATTAAGAATCACTTTCACCTCGCAAAAGAAGGAAGTATTGCATTCTTATTCTCTTCTTTATATTATTCTAGAAGATGTTATATTTGTCTAAGACAATTCCTCTCGAGGATAGGTGTCTTTTGTACAAAGATCTCTTCTCCTCTAAGGATCTCCTTTACACATATTACAAGATATCCCTTTTCAACTATCTTATCCTTTCTTAAGGAGTGCAGAACTCTCTTGCTTGGATCTATGACATTGTTGCATTTTTGGGGTATCTTCTTGTGTGATGAAGGCAGGTATCCTTGTTCTACTTTGCTTATGACATAAACATTACACTTTTTGAGCAATGGGTCATTCTCGGAACCAGATCACAGACTCTTAGAGCAAGATGTCTCCATTTTTCTTTTATGCAAGGTGATTATTCTCGGAACCAGAGCACAGACACTTAGAGCGAGATTGCACGCTTTCGTACTATACATATACAGGTTGTAGCATACTCGGGCATAACCTCACTTACACACACATGCACGAGGTTGAGTGGAACTAGCGGCATAAGGCTAGACTTTCTCACTCTCCTCCCTTACATGGATCACCTAGACAGACTCTAGGGGCTAGTTTTCCATGTCCTTTTTCCCATGGATCACCTAGACAAGATCTAGGGGCGAGAAGTCCATGTTTTCTCTCTCACTATTCTTCTCATGGATCACCAATGTGTGTATTCATGCTTTTTTCCTTTCTTTTCTTCTCTTTGCATTTTGTTTTCATTTACATCCTTCATCTTGTGTTAGAGAACTCTCAAATCCTCAAACTCTTTGTTGTGTTGGAATTGAGATTTAGTCCTCTTTCTTACCAAATTATTCTCCATTAGTTTTTGATCTCATATCAAATCTTCTTGTGAGCATTTGTCATCAATATTCTTTAACAATTCGAAGTGGTAAACATGATACCCTGTTTCAACTCACTAAAATTAGCAAGCGGAAACAGGGGGGGCATATAGCTACCCTCGAATTTTCATCACCTTCCTTAGTAAGCATTAGGTGATTTTGTGATCTAACATGTGGTTTTGTAGGTTGTGGTTCCTAACTGTGTACTGCAGATACCGCTGGGGGCTTCGTTCGACAGACTTATGGATATATCCTTTTTCAAATAATGTTTACTTTTCTGTACTTTAGCTTGCATATGCACGTAGTGTTCATATGACCGCTAAAGTGGGGGCTAAATGTAGCATCGTAAATTGTACGCAGTACAATTTCACACCTAGTTTAGCACCCGCCTTGGCACATTTTGCATTTTGCATTGCATTTCCCCTTTAGCACTTAATTAATTAAATTAATTAGGTCTAAGGTTCTATTTCATCATCTTCCACATCATAAAGTTGGGCCCTTTCATTAAAGTGTGCCCCTTTCATTTTATTCTTCCAATACATCATTTAATCAAAAACCCTAATTAGGTCCTATTTTGAACTTGGGGGCTTGATTTCGGGGGTCAAAACATCTCGAAATCAGCTGTAACTTCGGGTTTCTCTCTAAAATCATCATATCCGATGGCCCTGAAAATTTGGTGAAAAGTTGTCAGTACCATGGCGCCCGGCGTGCACATGGTCTCGGACATTTTTCCCGAAATTTTAGGAGCACGACCCAATCATAAAATAAAGCTTAACCCCAAGAAATTAGCGGGATATTCAATCTCTAGGTCGGCCAAAAGTTGAAATTAAAACCTAGGGTTTCATATATAAGAGCTCTCTTTCTTCATTTGAAAGGATCCGAATTTTGGCTTTGGAGGACCTTCTATGCAGCGAAAGAGCAGATCTTTGAAGACTTCAATAACATTCAACATCCAACCATCAAGCATTCATCAATTTCATTCATTTAGGGCTTGGGAGACATTGAAGAACAATAGGAGATTACCGACTGAAGATTGGCTTGTACTCCTTCCTTGAGGGTTGGGTATGATTTCATGTTGTTTTCATGTCTTTGCATAAGCTTCAATATATCCTTTATTCATGCTTTAGATCACTTTGCATCTTGATTTAGAGCATTTACATTATCATTTATGAGCAATTAGGGTTTACTTTCTAGGTTGCTCTAGTTTGCTTACTTGCATCTTAGGACCTTGCACACACACTAGGTCTGCACACACAATACATTTTACAATACAACTTCGCTATTCGTGGAGGTGGAAATCACCGAAGCGGGGGTTTGACTAAGGCAAAACCCTATATAGCCGCCCAAACACCTTTTCAGATATAAGTGCAAGTTTCAGAATTCGGACGACGCCGCAAGTTACAGATCCGAAAGAAGCAGACTGAGACCGACCTTCCCACCAAATCTTAGAGCAAAAAACCAGGACAGGGGCATGGGGCGCCCTGGGACAGGGGCGCTGGGCGCCCTGGTCCTCCTGACAGACAGCATTTTCAGCATTTTTGACAGCTTTCCAGGTTGCAAAACAGTGGTTTCCGGAGCAGTTTCAGGTGCAGAATTAGGACAGTGGCGCCCACGCCCTCGTCCCGAACATTTTCACTCAGATTTTAACTCTGGGTACGCATTTGCATTCTTGTCTTGTCCTTGTGTTTACAGCTTTCCATTGTTTAAGTTCAATTCTGCGATCTCGTTATTAGTTCATACTTGCACTTTGGGGTTAGGGATTGAACTTGCATTATTTTATCTTTCAATTGCAACAAAGGAATAGAAATCCTAATAGGTAGCCCGTGGCTCTCTCTTCCACAAAAAGAAGTAGCCAATTGTGTGATACCTCTAGGCTCTTTCGTATTCCACAAGTGTGTTGTTGAAAGTGAGATTAGGGCATGTTTGCTTAGTGTCACTTTTTCTCCCACACATTTTGGTGAACCCGACGTGAATCTATCATTGCTTCCTCTTGCATTGCATTTGTTAGATCTAGATCTAGATTTAGTGTGTTTTCATTTCATTTTCATTAAAAAGAGAAAAAAAAAAAAAGTGTGTTTCTTTGCATTGTGTGTTTAAATTTTATGCAATTTCAAAATGTCAGATTTTTATTTGCAAGATGTTCATATTTGTGATGATTATGAGTTAGATGAAGCTTTAGATGAATTTTTGAAACCTAAATATACCAAACCTTCATTTTACCAAAAACTCATAAACATTGTTACTATGCCATTTCGTTGTGATGAGAAAGATAAGTCGAATGATTCCTCTCAAGGGTACATTCCTATCAGCTCTTCCACTAAATCTAGTAACATGGTTGTTTTCAATGATCCCCTCTATGAAGAGATATCTCCTTTTGAATCAAAAGATAAACCTTTTAATAGATATGATCAGGCTTTGTTGGATGATTCCCTTGATAACTTTGTGGCTCCTAAAAAATGCTCCCTTCATGAGGATCCTTTTGTGCAAGAAGATGACATTATCCCTACATTTACTAGTGATGGCATTTCCTTTTCCAACAAAATTCCCACTAGAGATGATGAATTAATAATAAATGCTTACCCTTCTCCTAAAGTTGGTCTTACCCATAAGCATCCCTTAGAGAAAGAAGATGAAATAATAAGCAATTTCCTTAATTCTCTCTCCCCTAAAGATCATATTGAACATATTTTGAGGAAAGAGGATGAGTTTAACACATCTATTGATGCTCTCCCTCCTAAGGATGAGGAATTAATAAACAATGTTATCTCCTCTCCCGAAATTGACAATACTTCAAACATTCCTTTCAACAACTTCACTATTTGGGATGAACCATTAGAAGAAGGTATAGATTATTCTCTACCCCTAGCCAAAGGGGATGAAATCAAGATTGAAAACTCCCTTGATAGTTTCTCACCTTCCTTGAATCTCAATCATTCTTCCTCTAAAAATAAAGCATCTCCCTCTCCTCAACTTGGTTCTACTCATAAGGAAACCCTAGTTCAAAGCAAAATGGTTAACATCTCTTTCAAAGATCTCCCTCTCAAAAGTGAGACTTTAGAGAGTAATGTTGATCCTTCTCCTAGAGAGTTTATTCCCCATGTAGATCCTATGATAGAGGATGGTATGACCTTTCCTAGTATTACTTTTCCTACTAGAACATCAATGCCTACCCCTTGTCTCTCTCCTAAAATTGATTTAATCCGTGATAAGATTTTAGTGCAAGAGAAGACTATCAATAATTCTTCCAACACTTTTTTTCATTCCTCTAAACCATCCTCAATCAATTTGGTACATGTGAATGAAACACCTAACAAACCTCTCTTCACTGTCCAAGGTACTTGTCCTTCTCAAAATTCTCAACCTTTAAATAAGCCTATCTTAGTGGTTCAAGGCGGTTATGCTAATGATTCTTTTTGCACTCCTAAGAAACCTATTATTACTGTGCAAGGAGGTTATTCTACTAAGAGCCCTTATGAGTATGCTAAGCAAATGACTAGAGAGAGTTATCATGCGGTTGCCCATACTTATAGTACTAGAAACAATAGGCAACCTAATCCTCCTCCAGTTATCCCAACTTCACTTCCTCCTTCCCAACCTATGCTTCCCCAAGCTCCACGTATTTCACAAGTTCTTGGTAAGGAATATGATCTCATAGAACAACTTAAAGCTACCCCTGCTAAGATATCCCTTTGGGATTTGATCCAAACTTCTTCTGCTCATCATGGAATGTTACAAGATGCCTTGAAAGATTTGAATGTTCCTCCACCTAATACATCTAGTAATATAGTGTCTTTGGTTAACTCTGTGATGAATCCTAAAGCTCAAATTGTGTTTACTCAAGATGAGTTGCCTACTAGTGAAATTCAACATCAATTTGATCCCTTGATGATTGTGGTTATCATAAATGACACTTCTATAAGACGAACACTGGTAGATAATGGCTCTGGCCTTAATGTGTGTAGCATTAATCTATTGCATAAGATGAATGTGGATACATCCCTTATTAAGCCTGACTCTCATCCCATTCGAGGCTTTGATAATGTGGCTAAGTCTTCATTAGGTATTATCACCTTACCCATCACAGTGGGACCTGTTACTTTGCCTACTCCTATCCATGTTATGTCAGGAAATCTAACATACAACTTGTTATTAGGGAGACCTTGGATTCACGGTATGCAAGCTATCCCCTCTACATTGCATAGACAAGTTAAATTCATTTACAACAATAAGACATATACCTTGATAGGTGACACTAATCCCCAAGCTTGTTTGCAAACATCTAAGCCTTCCTCTTCTAGTAATGACTCTTTGAACAAGATACCTATGGATGAATCCTTACCCTCTGATAATCAAAATTCTTTGGATGAGTCTGAAGCTCCTGAAGAAGATCCTTCTCGACTTGAATATACACATGAAAAGGCTTTTGATCCTGAGAAGGTTCTCGCAGATGACGATTGGGGATCTCTTGACTTTAATCCCACCTTTGTAGGTGAGTATAGGGTTCCTCCTAGAGAGTTTAAAGTTAAAAAGAAGGAAGAAACTAAAAATCAATCAATCTTACCTGAACCTATGAGCAATAATTTTGTGGCCGCTTCTCAAACTTCTTCTCCTCACACCTCTGATTATGAAGAGTTTGATTCTTTGTCTTATGAAAAACCACCTTCTCTTCCTGAAATGGCTGATCATTATGGTCGTCGCTTTTGCATTTTTGCTAAGCATGGGTATCATGGAAATGGTTGTGGCGCTCATGAACAAGGGATAAAAGTTCCTCTAGAGACTAATTTTCAAAATTATGCCTTTGGACTCGGCTATAATCCCTGCAAACGTACCAAAGCATCTAAAAGACCATCTCTCAAAGTGAATGCTATATTTAGTAGTGATGATGATCTCACTTCAACTAAATCATCTTCTACTTCTATCAACTCTCATTCCCCTCATAAGGAAATCTTGGCGATGAACAAATCTCTTTATGACTCCCCTCAGATTTCTAAACCCACTTATGAATCTTTATCTCCTATTCATCATAAAATCCTTTCCTCTAGGGATAAGGCTTTAATAGATCACACTCATCCCTCTTCTAAGATTTCTTGTGACTTTTCTTCTTCAATTTTTGTCATTTTATACATGTTTTTGATCTCACTTATAGTTGAGCATTTACATGTCATATTCAAATACCTCATTTAGTCTATCATGTCTTTAAATAACATTAATGGCTATTATGTTGCTCATCATTATGTGACATTGGTAGCTCATTTACTGGGGGCTCATTGTCATTCATGATGGTACAATTTCAAGTGCAATCATATTTTTTGAAGCAACATAATAGCCTAATTTTCTTGTTCCTATGGGGACAAGAGTGATTTCATACATCTCTTCTTTTGCTTATGTCCAAATCTCTCCCTAGAAGATTGTGTAAGTCCTTCTCATTTTCCTTATCCTTGGGAGCCAATGATCTTTCCTTATTTTTTATCTAAGGATCCACTTTTTCCTATTTCGTGGATGGTGTGAACTTTATTACTTGATGTTATGCCTTGTACGCATTTGTTATTGTTTGTTCAAGGGTTCTCTCTTACAAGAGGTGTAAGTCCTTGACTACAACCTCTTTTGCACTTGGTAAAATACATCCATAGCGAATTCACTCTCCTAATTAGGTTAAAAAGAGCGTCATCCTTCATTAAGAATCACTTTCACCTCGCAAAAGAAGGAAGTATTGCATTCTTATTCTCTTCTTTATATTATTCTAGAAGATGTTATATTTGTCTAAGACAATTCCTCTCGAGGATAGGTGTCTTTTGTACAAAGATCTCTTCTCCTCTAAGGATCTCCTTTACACATATTACAAGATATCCCTTTTCAACTATCTTATCCTTTCTTAAGGAGTGCAGAACTCTCTTGCTTGGATCTATGACATTGTTGCATTTTTGGGGTATCTTCTTGTGTGATGAAGGCAGGTATCCTTGTTCTACTTTGCTTATGACATAAACATTACACTTTTTGAGCAATCGGTCATTCTCGGAACCAGAGCACAGACTCTTAGAGTGAGATGTCTCCATTTTTCTTTTATGCAAGGTGATTATTCTCGGAACCAGAGCACAGACTCTTAGAGCGAGATGACACGCTTTTGTACTATACATATACAGGTTGTAGCATACTCGGGCATAACCTCACTTACACACACATGCACGAGGTTGAGTGGAACTAGCGGCATAAGGCTAGACTTTCTCACTCTCCTCCCTTACATGGATCACCTAGACAGACTCTAGGGGCTAGTTTTCCATGTCCTTTTTCCCATGGATCACCTAGACAAGATCTAGGGGTGAGAAGTCCGTGTTTTCTCTCTCACTATTCTTCTCATGGATCACCAATGTGTGTATTCATGCTTTTTTCCTTTCTTTTCTTCTCTTTGCATTTTGTTTCCATTTACATCCTTCATCTTGTGTTAGAGAACTCTCAAATCCTCAAACTCTTTGTTGTGTTGGAATTGAGATTTAGTCCTCTTTCTTACCAAATGATTCTCCATTAGTTTTTGATCTCATATCAAATCTTCTTGTTAGCATTTGTCATCAATATTCTTTAACAATTCGAAGTGGTAAACATGATACCTCATTTCAACTCACTAAAATTAGCAAGTCGAAATAGGGGGGGCATATAGCTACCCTCGAATTTTCATCACCTTCCTTAGTAAGCATTAGGTGATTTTGTGATCTAACATGTGGTTTTGTAGGTTGTGGTTCCTAACTGTGTACTGCAGATACCGCTGGGGGCTTCGTTCGACAGACTTATGGATATATCCTTTTTCAAATAATGTTTACTTTTCTGTACTTTAGCTTGCATATGCACGTAGTGTTCATATGACCGCTAAAGTGGGGGCTAAATTTAGCATCGTAAATTGTACGCAGTACAATTTCACACCTAGTTTAGCACCCGCCTTGGCGCATTTTGCATTTTGCATTGCATTTCCCCTATAGCACTTAATTAATTAAATTAATTAGGTCTAAGGTTCTATTTCATCATCTTCCACATCATAAAGTTGGGCCCTTTCATTAAAGTGTGCCCCTTTCATTTTATTCTTCCAATACATCATTTAATCAAAAACCCTAATTAGGTCCTATTTTGAACTTGGGGGCTTGATTTCGGGGGTCAAAACATCTCGAAATCAGCTGTAACTTCGGGATTCTCTCTAAAATCATCATATCCGACGGCCCTGAAAAATATCGTGAAAAATTGTCGGGACCATGGCGCCCGGCGTGCACATGGTCCCGGACATTTTTCCCGAAATTTTAGGAGCACGACCCAATCATAAAATAAAGCTTAACCCCAAGAAATTGGCGAGATATTCAATCTCTAGGTCGACGAAAAGTTGAAATTAAGACCTAGGGTTTCATATATAAGAGCTCTCTTTCTTCATTTGAAAGGATCCGAATTTTGACTTTGGAGGACCTTCTATGCAGTGAAAGAGCAGATCTTTGAAGACTTCAATAACATCCAACCATCAAGCATTCATCAATTTCATTCATTTAGGGCTTGGGAGACATTGAAGAACAATAGGAGATTACCGACTGAAGATTGGCTTGTACTCCTCCCTTGAGGGTTGGGTATGATTTCATGTTGTTTTCATGTCTTTGCATAAGCTTCAATATATCCTTTATTCATGCTTTAGATCACTTTGCATCTTGATTTAGAGCATTTACATTATCATTTATGAGCAATTAGGGTTTACTTTCTAGGTTGCTCTAGTTTTCTTACTTGCATCTTAGGACCTTGCACACACACTAGGTCTGCACACACAATACATTTTACAATACAACTTGGCTATTCGTGGAGGTGGAAATCACCGAAGTGGGGGTTTGACTAAGGCAAAACCCTATATAGCCGCCCAAACACCTTTTCAGATATAAGTGCAAGTTTCAGAATTCGGACGACGCCACAAGTTATAGATCCGGAAGAAGCAGACTGAGACCGACCTTCCCACCAAATCTCAGAGCAAAAGACCAGGACAGGGGTGTGGGGCGCCCTGGTCCTACCAGGACAGGGGCACTGGGCACCTTGGTCCCTGAGACAGGGGCGCTGGGCGCCCTGGTCCTCCTGACAGACAGCATTTTCAGCATTTTTGATAGCTTTCCAGGTTGCAAAACAGCGGTTTCCGGAGCAGTTTCAGGTGCAGAATCAGGACAGTGGCGCCCACGCCCTCATCCTGAACATTTTCACTCAGATTTTAACTCCAGGTACGCATTTGCATTCTTGTCTTGTCCTTGTGTTTACAGCTTTCCATTGTTTAAGTTCAATTCTGTGATCTCGTTATTAGTTCATACTTGCACTTTGGGGTTAGGGATTGAACTTGCATCATTTTATCTTTCAATTGCAACAAAGGAATAGAAATCCTAATAGGTAGCCCGTGGCTCTCTCTTCCACAAAAATAAGTAGCCAATTGTGTGATACCTCTAGGCTCTTTCGTATTCCACAAGTGTGTGGTTGAAAGTGAGATTAGGGCATGTTTGCTTAGTGTCACTTTTTCTCCCACACATGGTGAAAGATGTACTTTCGGTTGTATCCCTTCCAATTCACTTTCCTTAATACCAGTAATATTCAAAATGTCTTCCTTGATTTCTTTTGCCTATTTTCTTGCTTTTCTGATGGTTTGTTCTCTTTTCTTCTTTTGTTTCAGTGTTTTTACCTTACTCTCAATGGTTTCAACATTTCCAAATACTTCTTATTCAAGTTCTTTAGGAGCTTTGAGTAGGGCTTTAGCATATGTTTCTATTATGTTTTCATCTACCTCATAACCCATTTCAGTAACCCAAATAGTTCTTGGAACCACTACTTCCTTCCAGATTTCATCTTTCTTTATAACAAAGCATATCTATTTCTAAGATTTATCAACTATGCTCTGAGATAATCTTTCCCTAGTCTTCATTCTAGCCTTAAACGCCTGAAAGTATTCGATTATGTTGTTTTCCCTATCATCTCCCATGTCGTTAAGGATATCCAATAGTTGTTTGCCTATCGATATGTCAAACCAAATTATTTTCTACCTATACCAAGAACTTCCTTAGTGATGTATAGCATTACGAATATAAGTAAGTTGCCAAATTTGAAAGTGCCTTTCTTGTCACCCTTAATTTTCTTCAGGTTGTCAAGCAGTTCATCCTTTAACCATTCACCTATATCAATCTTTGTATTACTATTAACCATGTCATAAGAACTCTTGATACATAAACTAGAAACAGAGTTTAATTTGTTATCATTTATAGTCTTGTATCCTAGAATCATGCTAATGAATCTGACATTAATATCCTTGACATCATTGACTCTTAAGGATTTGTTGTCATGGGTTGCATCGGTTAGGGTCATTATAGTGTTGTTTGGAACCTTTTTAGTTTATCAGGCCTGCTACCAGTGGAAGGTAAGCCAGTCACTTCCCTAACTACTTCTCTTGTGATTTTATGGATGGCATCAAGCCAAAATAATTCCCCATGAACTATGCTTAGTACAATCCTCACAACTTCTTTGGGAAAATCAGGAATGCTAAGTATTTCCACAAAACCTAGGGTTTTAATTATCTTGTGTTTTGGTTTCACATTACCATTTTCATCACAAATTATAGTCCTATACATGTTCATTATTTCATCAGCACCAAGTTCCTCAATATGACAATGTATGTATATCCTAGGGTCTTCAGCATATGCAATTCCTTTGGGTATTTTAGAGAATGCACCTAGGGTATCATCTTGCTTCTCTACTTCGAGTATGATCTTAAATACTAGCCTAGGGCATTTAACCACTTCAATTATAGTAGGGTTTGCAATGAATTCAGGTGCAGAGGAGGAAGCCATTTTATAAATACCTTAATCTACCTTTAAGTTTGAATGCTTGAATGATTTTGCTTCACTTCTCATTGTGGATGCCTTCGCTCGGGTTTTTCACACTCTAAGGAAATTTGAATGCTCGGTGAGTGAAAAAGAGTGAAAAACACTTGCTTTATAATATCATTTCCTTAAACTACCATAATAAATGTCTGCCAGTTAAGCGAAACTTAACACATCTACCAGTAAAGAAGCAATTCAACTTCTTACCATCAACCGAGGGTAAACTAGCATGATTTTCAATTTGTTGCCATACCCCAAAAAAAATTACTTTTGGTTAGATGAAGAATCTCCTACCGGTGGAGTGATACTCTGTTCTACCAGTGGAGGAATAGCTTCATTAACATTCTGATCTATCTATATAATTCATTGTTTTGAAAATTCTTGCTTTACCTCTTCAACTTTCTCTTTACCTTTCAAACTGGGTCCTTTGATATTTTCTGGTGATGCCTTACTTCTACAAAATTTTGCAATATGTCCAATCTTGTTACAAGCATAACAAGTCACATTATTTTTCTGAATAGCTTTTCCATAACCTATGCCGGTATGTGTTTTGCATTGATTAGATAAGTATCCAAATCTTCCACAAACATAACATCTTACATTCATTCTACAATTTTCTGAATTATGACCAATTTTGTTGCATTTAGAACATTTACCGATGGGTGCATTGGTGTTCTGATAGTTTCTAGATCTACACTGATTTTCTCTATGACCATACTTATTATAGTTAAAGCATTTCCCATTAAATTTGTAAGCATTAGGTTATCTTACCGGTTTACTGTGATCTTGATTGTTTGCAGTACCAGAGCTTTCACCAACTTCAAAACCAATTCCATTAGTATCTCCATCAAGTTTCTGATTTTTCAGCATGTTATCAAGTTCTTCTTAACTTTTCTTGAATTTCTCTTTGTGTTGATTTGCAGCAGCCAACTCATTTTCCAAGATTCCCTTCTATCTCATAAGTTCAGTTCTATCATTTTGTGTGTGCATCAAATCTGTCTTTAACATATCATTTTCATGACTAAGTCTTGTGTTTTCATTTCCAGCATCATTTAGTCTTCTAATCAAGTCATCTTCATTCTTCTTTTTGTCTTCAATTTCTTTACAAAACCTCATAGTCATATCTTGCATCTCATTCCTCATAGCACTGTTTTCTTGTCTTAACTTGTTCACAAGGTCATTAAGAGTTTCCTTTTCACCATCATCACTCTGCATCTTTTCAAAAAGTTCTCTTCTTTTGTTCCTAGCAATAGTGAGATTCTCTTGAAGTCCTTGAATGAATTCTTGTGCAGTCTTCAAATCATCTTCAAGTTTCATATTTTTCAACTAATCTGCATCATAATTTGAAAGAGTTGTTTCCAATTGCTTTCTCAAGTTTTCCATCTGTACCGGTGTCAAAATCTCCCTCAAGTTGTTAGGCTTTTGAAAATAGAGGACCAAGCTCTGATACCAATTGTTAGGATTCCCAAAGATACTGAGAGGGGGAGGGTGAATCAGTATCTTGCCAGTTAACAAATTTTATGACCTTATTAAATAGATTACATTCCAAAATAGTGTACCGATAAACAAGAATTAATGTAGTAAATAAGAACAAGAAACACAACATAGAAAGCACACCATAACACAAGATTTTTGGCAAGGAAACCCGGTGTGGGAAAAAACTTGGTGGGATTTGTAACCCACAATATTCACTCATTGGCCAATGAATGGATATTACTTACAAAATGTGGTGCCTACACATGCAGGAAGGCCAACTGCCTAGAGCTCACTACTCAATTACAAAAGGAAGTCTCACTGACTTACAAAATGGATTATAGAAATCCAATGTGATGTAGTGCTATAAAAAGCATCTTTTATGCCATGTTTAGTATCGGTTTAAGCTCTTACAACAACCATAAACCTTACTTCAAAATATGCCTTAATATTTACTTATCATATCCATCTATCATGTATATTCTATTTTTTCTCAATTACAAAATGACCAACAAGATCTCATACTTATATATGATTCTTATTACAATATGCCATGTCGGCTTACAAAAGGATATTACAATTAAATAAAATATGCAATAAAAAAAATCCTGTCAGCTAGGGTGTCGGTAATCATCTTTGTCGCTACTAGTAAACTATTTGTCGGTGTCGGTGCCATAGGATTGCAAGGTTGCCATCAATGACAATACCTTCAATCACCTGCAATTTCTCATTGGAGGGTGCATTTTCCAACATGAACACCACTCATTTTGTTCCATGCAGGTCTTTGTTGCTTGTATCCTCTGTAACTTGTTGCATTCTGAGCATGACTATTCCACCTGTTGTGGTAGGACTGCAAGTTCTTCTTCCTGAAATCATAACTTCTGTGGCCAGGTCTATTGTAGTTAAAACATACAACATTAGCAATACTGGAAGAGGGGGAAAGCAAGCTTCTACTTCTAGATGCATTATGCTCATATGCATAAAATCTATAGTCATCTGATTTATTATTCCTAGGAAGAACACTCTGTCTATTACTAGACCTCATTTTACATTCTTTTGTCCTATGTCCATAACCTTTGCATCCAAAATAATAATTGGAGAGAGGAGGCTTATTACTTACAAACTTATTCTACCAAATATGAGGTGTTCTTACCGGTTTGGCATTTATATTTTTCTTTCTCCGGGAATGGATTTGGGGTTGTCCATTCTCTGCAGATATTTCATCTATTCTCTTCTTCTATCATGCTTGTCTTGAATTGGTGGCAACATCATTTCTTTGTCTTCTACTGATAGGAGGTATTCCCCTATTCATGCTACTAGTAACACTATTTTCCCTCATCTTTCATTTTCCTTTCAGATCTGCATTGTTTCTCCATGCAACATCATTCTTCATTCTCAGCTTGAGTTCATCTTGACATTTCTCAAGTTCCTCTTTGAGATTCTTCATCTCTTCCTTCATCTTTTGGCATTCTCTGTCCTTTTTTTCCACTTCTATCTAGAGCTCCTCACATCTCCTTTCCTTATCATCAAAGACTGACTTCAACTCACCAGTCAATCATTTTGCCTCTTCAAGTTGAGATGTCAATATACAGATATTTCTATTTGATTTTTCAAGACATATTCTCAACTGGCTGCATTCATCATGATCTGAATCTTTGTAATTTTTAAAATCCTTTCTAACACTTTGTAGTTCATCTAGTGCACATACTAGTTCACACTCAAGATCTACTTCAGCTTCATATTTATCATCACTCCCAAACACATCTTGTCAGTGGGACCTATTAGCCTTGTCACACTCTGATGTGTGTGCATTACTTTCAGTCTCTTGTGCCATGAAGAGATGAGTTTCCTCTTCATCAGAATTGCAGTAGCTAACAGGTCTGCTGTCAACACTTCCACATGTGTCAACATAGTTGTTCTTTGAATGCTTCCACAATCCACTTCAGCAGTGCATGGCTCATTTCCATAAAGCATCTTCAGTCTATCCCATAGACTCTTTGTTATTTTGCATATTTCCACCTGTGAGGAGACATCACTGGTGAGCCCACAGAATTTAGCCTTCATGGCTTCTTCATTACATAATTGTCTTCTTTCTTCTTTAGTGTTAGTGGTGGGACATACATTCCTAGGGAAACCATTTACAACTACCATCCAGACATCATAACATAGGGAGGACATGAATAATTCCATTCTACAACCCCAAATAGCATAGTTTGAACCATCAAACATTGGAGCAGGGATTGACACTAAACAAACCATTGTGTCCTTAGGCCGGAATCTACCCAAGTTGGAGAACACTCTTCTAACTAGGAACCTAGCCTCGGATACCGATTGTTAGACACAATTACCACTGAGAAGGGGAGGGGGTGAATTAGTGGTTCTATAAATCTTTCCTTTTTAGCAAGTCTAATGTGTGTATACTGGTTATGTGATCTAACACAATGGAGACATACCGATTAGTGAGGAGACCAACTCAAAACAATCACACATAAAGAGACATCTCATAACACCGAGATGTACAAGGAAAACCAAAGATGGGGAAAAACTCGATGAGAAATGTTACTAGAGTCTACTACTCCAATCTAGCCTCACAATGAAAAGACTTACAAATTTTAGGGCACAAACCCAAGAAGCACCAACCCATGACTTTAGGGCACCAACCCAAGGAGCACCAACCCTTGACTTTAGGGCACCAACCCAAGGAACACCAACCCCTGAATTTATGGGCTACAACCCAAAGGAGCACCAACCCCTGTCTTTTGGGTAACATCCCAATGAGCTACAACCCCTACACTTAGCCACAACTCATTATTCACAATGTAAAACATCAAATACAAAGGTAGTAATCTAGTTACAAGTGAATCTTGTAACAACTCAATACAAACTTCCCTGTCGGTAAGGTATCTCCTCAGCCTTACTAGTTCTCTGGTCACTCTAACTAAATCTTCACCAAATTAGTCACCATCTTGTTGAATCTTCTCTCTTACTCACCGCTCTCTCTTCTCACTGTTGTTGCTTACAGGTTCACCTTGCTCTTTGTCAATTCTCATTTCCTTCAGCTCTTTGCTACTCCCCATGAATACTATACTTATCCGGTTCTATGCCTGCCTAACCTGCAGTGCTACCTTCACTTTTCTGCCGATATCAATATTATCAGTTCTGCTATGCTACCGGTTGAGCACTTCAACCTTGTTCTCCCTCACTCTTACTCTCTTCTCAGATACTTGTTTAGCTTGGATTTTTTTCTCTCACGTGTAGAAGTAACACTTAGTCACTTTGCAACAACATAATCTTCTTCCATTCAGCAGCTCCATCTATCTCTTAGGCTCACGTATTTATAACCCAGACTTCCTACCAAAAACCAATTCAAACTTGGTGCCTTAGGGTTTTCTCAACTAATCACGAGACACATTGAATCCAATCAAATCTAATTGGATCACAACTTGAAGATGTCTATCTATACATATCTTCCATTTACGTGCCTTCCAGAACACACCTTCTTTCTTCAACAACTTGCAATCAATCATTCGGCTTTGCTCAATCAATTTTCCATAAATGGACTAGCTGTCTCCTTCACCTACTTCGATCCGCACAATCAATCTGTCCTATATCTCGAGCTTCGCAGTTACCATTAATGTCAAACCAATCACAACTACCTCTTTGACACCCGACATCACCGATCTTTGCCCATTCGCCACCTCAGCTCCACGTGGCATCACAGTAGGTTCCTCCTCAACACACTACTCTATTTTTGTAGATTATTCACCCACCACACTCATAATTAGTACACCCATACCAGTTTACTAGCCCTACCAGTTTCAACCATTCTACAAGTTACCTTATCATATCTACTCTTATCTTGAACTGTTGAT
Organism: Cryptomeria japonica; assembly: GCF_030272615.1. Classification (NCBI taxonomy): domain Eukaryota; kingdom Viridiplantae; phylum Streptophyta; class Pinopsida; order Cupressales; family Cupressaceae; genus Cryptomeria; species Cryptomeria japonica. Next base: position 205,384,723 of record NC_081412.1, on the reverse strand, counting down.
GGAACTCTTAAACCGGTCTCCAGATAGGTAAATCCAAAGTATGCTCATTCCCACAAGTGGAAAGTCATCTGCATTTGCACCTTGCTTATATAATCAGTGGGCTTACATATTGGTTACCACTCTTGATGACACCATGTCATTAACCTTCACAAGACTCCATCTTCAGTCAGATCATATTCCTCTATTTGCATCTGCTTAGCCTTGCCTTTCTCCTTGATCAATTTTGTTCATTCCTCTACCAGTTTGTCAAGGTGACAAGCACTTCACACTTCTCCTATACTAGCATCTCAATATGCCTTCTTTGTTTGTGTAGCATCTCTTCAAATAAGAACATGTGATCTGATGTGAGCACATTCACTGTTAATCATTGCTTCTCGTGATGACTGCATCTTCATCAGGTGGGAGGGTTGTTGTTCTACAACCTCACAACATACCAGTGACCTACTCATTCTTCTCCAGTGTTGATGTGATTCAGATAACATTCTGCCTCTTCATCACAAACAATCACTCAAAACACCTCTCTATCTCATCACACAAGTTAGGCACTAACTTGTGTATTGATGACCTCTAAGGTCATCTTCCTTACCTTTATTGGTGTTCTACAATACAAAGTGATATCCAAGATATCACATCCTGTACTCCTTCATAATAGTTTTGCACATACATCTCTTTTACTGGTGGTCATCCTATACCGGTTGCCATCAATAACAACACAATGCCAACAAGGACACACCCTTTCATACATAGATGGTTTCCCTCCAAAAAACACACCCTTTGGTTTAATAAAAATTACAAATGAGAACCTTTAAAAATACTAAATGATGCTTTAATAATGTGTCTTCTATTCTCTGTATCGATAAAAATCTTCGGCAAATATTCATCATCCTCTTATTATTTCTTGCACACAAGATAATCCTATCAAATTCCTTAATTTTTAAAATTAGTTATACTCCACCTTAGATTTTGAAAAGTCGATGATCTTTGTATAAATACTAGTTTAAAATAGTCTAGTAAAACCAAAGTATTTATATTTTAAGAAAATAATTTTGCAAATATAACATCCATTTAATTAAATTTTATCTTCAATGCACTTTTAAATAATGTATCCTCTTCTGGTTCACTGGCAGATCACCCTTTATCTTTTGGCCAAACTTCCTCATCAGCAAATTGTTCGCAGGGCTTATCGATTCTATAGTTTCATCAATACCTTTTTTTTTCGATGGGAAGGCATCTGATTTCTTCGATGAACCTCATGTCGATGAAACCACTACTTTTGGTGATTCCCTTTTGAGATCTATCATAGCCTAGGTTTGTTCTATCAGCTTAGTACTACTAGACTATTTCACTTCAACCATTTGCCTTAACTGTCTCATTCTACTACCTCCCGCTAGCAGTTAGTCATCAAGTCACGACGGGTAACTGATGAGTAGTTTCCCATTGTGGTATAGCAATAAATGGTGGATCTCTTTCAACCTTCTCGTCACTTAACCTTCATCCAGCTTCCTTAATTTTCTCATCCTTTTCCTAATCTACCTCCCTCTGCGCTTCACCACATTGTCTGCTTTTGATTGACTCTAGGATTTTTATCATTTCACCTCAGCACGGCCTAGACTCACCAATGAAATTTGGTCTTTTGAATTGCTTTCTTAGCAGGCCCCACCACTTAGTCGCCATGTTATAGTGAATATACATCAAGCACCTTCTGATCCTAGTATAACGACCACCATTGGATCAATTTATCTGATCATCCTCATCTGCTCGCTCTTTAACCCTGCTTGAGTAGCTCTCTCTTTTCTTTGTTTGTCTGTGTCGCGTGTTGCTTTTTGGTTCACTCGCGGATCCACCTCAACTGTCACTAGACACCATTCATCTTTCCATTATATCTGCTGCTGGACCTAGGTTCTTCTTCTGCGCTCAACCATGTGGCACATCCTGATTCACTTGCAGATCTACCAAGATGACACCTCATCTGCCACCTTGGCAATTTCTATGTTGCGAGTGATATAGGTCATGCAACTCCATCTTGTGGTATAGCGACAGTCATTTATCCACTTCGAACTTCCATGCTCGTTAACCTCTCCTTTTCCGCACGTGCTTAGTTGCCAAGTCGCGGGTTTAAACTAGCGTGAATCTCTACCTTGCAAAATAGTGATGACCATTAGATCCTCTGCGATCATCGTCCGATCAATCAAACTTTCTCAATCTTTAACCTCCATCCTCGCCAGTCTGTTATAAAATTTTAGTTTCCTCAGGATACGTGCGCGTGTGGGGTCCACCGGCTTTAACCTTCTTCACACCAAAAGCCTTTTGTCTTTTGACAGTTATCATACAGGCTTCTTTCGACTTAAACATAAAATGAGCTTATCCCACAAACAATGTGGGATAAAGGCTTTCCCTCTTCTAGCGCAACACACTTGAAAGTTTCCAAAGCCTTTTCCACCATTCTATATGCGTAGGTGTTGGGGTCTTGGCGATGCTAGTTAATCTTTGGATAACTTCATTTTCTTCAGTATGCTCCTACATATAAAACACTCGTAGTAAATGCTCGAATGATAAGAAAAAGGGCATCTATTATAGCACAAAGTATTTTGTAAAAATATGTGCTAACAGTGGCTCTTTCTAGGGATGTATGTTCTCTTTAAGGACACAGCAAGATCCTTGTTATCTCTGGAAAGTAGACCAAAATGAAAATTGAAAACATATAACAACAAACAAGAGAAAAAACTATATTACTATAATATAAGAAATACTCCTTGATCAGCAAGAGAAGAAGTGTTTGACATATTGAGCATGAACTAGAAATTCCAGCACTTCTCCATCAATATCCTGCACATAATATGATCTTTCTCCACCTTTTCCAAAGATGATATAAGGTCCTAGCCAAAGTGCATCAAATTTTCCATGTTTTCCTTTGTCTTGGGCTTTGGCATTCCATTTTAGTACCCATTCTCCCTCCTCAAAAGTTTTGTCACAAGCCCTTTTATCATGTAAAGCCTTAACCATTTGTTGCTTCTGAATATTTCTTTCCTGAGCCTCTTTTCTACATTCATCCAACTTAGCCAAAGCAATCAATCTGTCCCCTAGAAAGTTTACTTCTTCTAAAAATGCCTCTATAACAAATTTATAAACTGGGAGCAAATTACTCAAAGGTAATCTTGCTTCTTTGCCATACACAAGCTCATAGGGAACAAATCATGTGGACTTCTTAACTGTCACTCTATCAACCCATACTGCTGATATCAATTTTGAATCCCAAGCTCTTTTATTATCACCCAACATCCTTTTGATAATATTCAACAAGTTTTTATTCTTGGATTCTGCTTGCCCATTTCCTTGGGGATGGTAAGGTGATGAATAGGACAAAATGATGCCATAGTTTTCATAGAAATCAAAGAACTCATTGGATCTGAAACACATCCCATTATCTACCACGATTTTCTGAGGTACCCCAAATCTAGTAAGAATTTTTTCCAAAAGAAACTTTATCACAACTTTTTTGGTTGCCTGTCTTGTAGGAATGGCTTCAACCCACTTAGTAAAATAATCAATAGCCACCAAAATCCATTTATGCCCACCACTATATTTGTTTTCTATTTCCCCTATGAATTCAATACCCCACATGTGGAATGGTTCCTCTATATGCATGGGTTTGAGAGGAATGGCTCCATTATACTTAAGTTTTCCTAAAAACTTTTGACATGCTTCACATTTTTTGATATAAGCATGACTATCTCTGAAAATTTGGGGCCAATAATAACCAGCATTTAGAATTTTATATGTAGTGGTTTTAGCTAAGAAATTGCCTCCACATACGCCTTCATGTAAGTCTCTCAAAACAACAGATGTTTGACACTCATCTAGACACAATAAAAGAATACCATCTCTATTTTCCCAATATAGATCTCCATTAAGTAACACATACTTAGATGTTTGAAGCTTTAAAGTCCTCTTCTGACTATCATTTAAATTGTCTAGACATTTAATGTATCTTAAGTAATATATAATATTTGTATACCAAGGACATGTCTCAATGCTAATTTGTACATTTTCCAACTCTACCTGATTTACCTATGTTGCTTCAAAATTTGATTCTGCTATTAACTTTTCCAAACCCTAACCCCTTACCAACTTTGTGATTTGTAAATCAATACTGAATTCTTGGATCTAAGTTATCCATCTACATCTCCTCCTAGTAGTTTCTTACTATCTGAAGATGTCTTTAACAACAACATTTGGTACATAGGTAATGATAGTGGAACCAACTAGGTAGCATCTAAAAGATTTCACAACTTTCACAAGAGCATAAGCTTATTTTTTCATTTAAATCATAATTCAACTTGGATGCTTGCAATGTTTTGCAAAAAAATGCCACTGGTTGTTCATGACCTTCATCATTCTTTTGTAACATGACAGCAACAATAGTATGGAATGAAGCAAATGAAAACACTTGGAAGGTTTTAGAGAAATCAAGTGATTTTAATACGGGGGCTTCTTTGGTGGTTGTTTTGATATTTACAAAATCTTCAAGAGCGTCATTAGTCCATTTTATTTCAGCACCCTTTTTCAACATTTTAGCAATAGGCTTTATGATTTCAGAGAAGTTTCAAACAAACCTTCTTACAAAGTTATTTTGACCGAAAAAAGATTGAATTGCCTTAACTATTTTTGGGATTTGAATTTTATCAATAGAAGCAATCCCTTTTGGATCAATTCTTACATTATTTTTTGAAACAATCTAGCCTAACAACTTTCCTTCAGTAACCCCAAAGTGACATTTTTTAGGATTCAACGATATGACATATTCTAATGCTCTAATAAAAAAAATTCTAAGTCGTTACAATGGTTTTCTGCATTTTTAGAATAAGTAGTCATATCATCTTGGTACACTACTAAAATATGATCAATTAACCCTTCAAAGGCTACATCCATGGCCCTCTAGAATGTAGCTCCTGCATTTCTTAACCCGAAAGGCATCCTTGCATATACATAATCCCCCCATGGTGTAGTAGAGGTTGTCTTGTATTTCTCTAACTTCTTGGCCTTAACTTAGTTATAGCTTGAAAACCCATCTATCATAAACAACAATTCATTTCCTGTAACCTTCTGCAATAGAGCATCCATGTTAGGAAAAACATAGTTATCCTTGAAAGATGAAACATTTAGATTTTCAAAATCTACGCATAACCTAATATCACCATTTTTCTTTCGTACTGGTACTAAGTTTGACACCCATATTGAGTGTCTTATAGGCTCAATAATCCCTGCATTTCTCATTTTCATTAACTCCTCCTTCATCTTAGGAACCAAGGTAGGCTTTATAGGCCTTTTCTTTTGCCTGAAAGGTTTAGCATCTGGTTTTAATGGTACGTCATGCTGAAAAAGGTCTTCTCTAAATGCTTTAAGGTCATCATATGACCAGGCAAAGACATGCCTATAATTCCTCAATAAATTTATCAATGTTGTTCTAATCTTTGGTGTGAGCTTTTTTCCAATATACACTTCTCTTGGATTGCTCTCACTTCCCAAGTTTAATTTATCAACACCTTCACACCCTCCTGAACTAGGTCTAAAACTAGTCATGTCTTTATCATCAAACATTCTTTCCATCTCTACCAATCCCTTCAGGATTTTATTTGTCTTCAGCTGCAACACCTCCTGCCCAAGCACTGTTTTTGTGTCATCCTTATCTTCTACAAGTCTATTCCAATCAATATATTGGTCTGCATAATGATCTTCACAAAAGAGAAATCTTAGAAGATCCATGTCATCATAAAACACTTGCCAACTCTTAACATTATCAAGAACATATGGTCTTGTTTTAATTTGAACTTGTGTAATATCATCAAAAGGGATATCATTATGTTTAACTTCCAGGTTAGCAATAAAATCCGCCAAAATATTATTGGACCTTTCAATTCAATTAATGGAAAAAACATCAAAAAGTTCAATACAATCCCAAACCTCATTCCTATAACCTTTTAATTTTGTTATTTTTGCAACAAATTTGCCTCTAACTTGTGAAACAACTAATTCTGAATCATCATAAATTGCTATGAACTTAATGCCATGCCTGTTTGCTAATTTAAGTCCTAATAAGAGAGCTTCATATTCATCAATATTATTAGTACATCCAAACGCCAATGAGAAAGAGTATTTAAAAGATTTTTCATTAGGTGAAATAAACACAACTCCTGCTCCATTTCCATCCTTATAGTAGGTACCATCAAAATACAATTTCCAAATTAAACTTTCATCGTGTTTAATAGCCTCTGCAATTTCTTCGACTTCTAAAGATTTAGAAATACTTACCTGAAAGTTGTCCATGTCGAAATGGCAAAAGCAAGTTACTTGATCTGGATCAACTTCCTCTATGAGGTAGGGAGATCTTGGTTCTCTATTGATTCTTACCTCTGCTCCTTTGACCAGGATGGTAGAATATGATAGATCTAATTGCACATATCCACCTACCAAGTTTGGCCACTATCTAGATAATAGCATTCCATAGTTCGTAGGCACTTGTACAACTGTTACATATATTTTATAGGTAGTGTCTGGACAAGCTAGAAACCTGAACTCAATATCCTTCATGATCCCGACCACTGGGACTGACCTATTATCCATTGCATAACATTTTTGATAAGGGGTATCTACCTTCATTCCTAGCTCTCTCAAGACATCCTTTGGCATAATATTTGTTGCTGCTCCTGAGTCTATCATGCAATTTTTTACCATCTTATTGTTTATAAGCAATTTTAAATAAAAAGGATCCACTTGTGTGGAGTTTTTGGTAATGGACATGCCTAAATATACAACAGGAGGATCTTCTTTTGATTTTGGATTTTCTTTATTGCCATCATCCACATCTGATATGATTTTTAAAGTCTCATCACTTCAAACAAAAGCATAGAAATTTTTACTAGAGACAACGCTTGAGACAGAAAAGTTCCACAATTGTAAAGAGGCTTACTGATTTTTATTTCTCCATAGGCTTGACTAGCTTCGGAGCATCAATATTCTTTGATGGTTCACTTGGATCCTCTTTTCCTTTCTTTTCATTTGCCTCCTTGTTCACACTTTGTTTTGAGACTTTTACGAATATTCTTGCAGGCCTCCCCTATTCAGGTATCACTGTTTTGTTTCTCAGCTGGTAATTACTCTTGGCCTGGGCAACAGATGCCACTGTGAATTCTCTCTTCTCCTCCTCAGTCAAGTTTCTCAAAGAAGTCACTGCTTCCTCTTGAAACAATTTTCTCAAGGCAGGAGTATCTTCATCGTCATCAGAAAAAACTTGTTGTATGCTATACTGTTGGTGGTTTCTCATCCTTTGCATATCTGAATGTTTCTCTTCCTCACATTAATCCTCATCTTTACCCCACATAGGATCTGATGACAAAACATTAATTGTAGGCTCACATTCCTCTTCTCTATGCCAATCCTTCGTCAGACCCTCTATAATCATGCATTGATTTTCATCATGGGGAAGATTGTAGACCTCACACCATGGAAAATCTCCCACAAAGTTATTTTTTCTCTTCCCTAGATTTGCAGTTTCTTTACTCGGATTTGGTTTTATTGGCTTCCCATCTTTCCAATTGGTGTTATAAGGCATATCATGGAGTCTGGGCCTATTGAAATTCATTTGCTTATTATTTTTGTATAGTGGCTTTTTATTAAGATTGTGTTTACCTTTTATGTCCTTAAGCATGTCCATGATCTGAGTAAGGTCATCTTTCTTGGGATTCCTAGTATTGTATAACTTTGGATAATCTATTTTAGCAATTTTCCTAGCATCCTTCCTATTGTTCTCAATAGTAGCAGCAATCTTGAATGCTTGTTGTAGAGTATCAGGTCTATGAGACAGAATATCATAATGGGTTTTGCTTTCAAAAGAACTCAAATAAAAGTTAATCAGAAAAGAATCAACAAGTCTGACATCTGTGGGTATTCTATTTAATACTTTATTAACACTTTTATTAAAATCAACAACTGATTCATTTAGATTTTTCTTTATACTTGTTAATTCATGGGATGCAAATGAAGGATCATTGTGATCTCGAAATTCTTCCAAGAACAACATTACAAACTCATCCCAACTGCAGATACATGCATCGGGAAGATTCTTATAGCATTCCCCTACACCTTCTATCAAATAGTGAACAAACAACTTCGTGAATATATCCTCATGAGGAAACTCAAATTGTTCAATGATATTTTTTACATTACCCACATGTTGTTCTGCTGAATCAGTTCCATTCCCTGAGAATTTTGGGACTGTTGATCTTAAATCACTAGTGATATGATTTGGATAACCAACAATTCCAGTGAAATCCAATTGTCTCTATCTTTCAATGATCATAGACCTTCTGCCGACATGATGGTTGTCTTAATTGTTCATACTTCCTCTATTGAATCCACCATTGTTGCCATAATTACCATTGTTCCCATTATTTCTCACCACCATTATTACCTCCATTGCTATTATTGTTGTTCCTATCTCCACCATTTCCATTTCCATAGTTGCCATTGTTACCTCTATTATGTCTATTATTTTGATTGTTGCCATACCCATTACCTCCTATATGGTTACCCCTATTTGTGTTATTCTAGTTCCCATCACTCCCCCCATTTCCATTCCTTCTTCCATCCACATGCCTTTCTTCACTTTGATCCCTATGTACATCCCTCCATCTTCTAGTTCCATTTAATAACGGGTTATCATAAGTTACAAAAGGTTGTTCTATTCTTCTCATATCAGGGGGACTATATTTAGGAATTGCTGGCCTATTTCCTTCACCTTTACTTTTGTCTTCAATTTGTTCTGGCCTAGGGCTTTGAATTGTATCTCTATTTATTCTTAGTTTTTGCAACACACAATTTGGTTGTCTCTTGAGAGCTTTTGCCATCTTCGATTCATCTCCATTTAAATTGGCCATTTTAAGTATGATTTCATCCAGTTGCTTGTCCTCCTCAGTCAAGATCTCATCATGACTATTCCTATTATCTTTTGTAATTATTTTATAGAAACGATTTTCCTCCCTATTTTCAGATTTTCCAGCAGATGAAGAATCTTCCTCCCTACTAGGAAATCTCTTATATCCTTCAAACGCCATGTTTGATTTCTTGTCTTTGTTCCTTTTCTTGGGACTCAACTAAACAAAATCTTCTTGTCCCTTGTGTAGAGACCTCCTCCCTTGCATAAATCTTATTGACAAATTCCTAGGGGTTTCTCTTATTTTCTCAACATACCAATTATTATTCATGTATTAAAATGTAGAGTCGCCACCTCCTAAGAGGAAATATTACCAACTTAAGTGATCTTCTGGGATCTCTCCTCCAATAGAGTCTGAAACAAACTACCAAAGATTTTGAAAACTTTGTGTGACAACTCCCTAGCAGAGTCGCCAATCTGTTGGTGCCCAAAACCACAAATTGGAAAACCAAAAGACTTCCCAAATCCTCAAGTAATCTAATCAGCCTTGGCCAACGAACAAGGATGGTCAAAGACCAAATCCCTTTGCACTTTAGGCTCCACTGAACCTAGGTGGGTGTGCCTCTTCCTCTCAAGCACAAAAGAGGTTATTTATAGTGGATTTAAACCTTATAGCAAGTTTACACAACTGGCAAATTATTGTTCTGCAACTATGCTTTATTATGTTCTTTAACTGAATGCTTTGAAAATAAATGAATGTGAATGTATATTGAAAATGAGATTGCTTTCAGAACTTAAATGAAATTTGCATAGATTAGTTCATATAGGATTTGGGAAGAATGTTTCTCTATCAAGGACCTTGAATGCATACAAATCAAAACCTTAAAAGATCAATAACAGACCAGTGCCTCTATCCGGGAATATATATGACACTTTTTGGAAAAATGTGTTATCATATCAAGAGACAATTTCTTATCAACTATGAAAGTTTAGTATGTGTTACACAAACAATAAGAACTCGATCTTTCACTTAATGCAATGGCATGTGATTCACATCATAGAAAATCTATGAACAAATTTATCAAGAGGACAAAGATAACTCATCAACACAAAAGTGTACACAATATTTGGAAAAAGAGACAATGAACCTTGTATATTAATCTTTAGGAAATAGTTGCATACACAATCTGCACTTGTAAATACTTCATTACAGATTGTTTACACAAAATGATACTTCTTCTTTCTATTGACTTCTCTGATACAAAAGGATATTCAATCCCTACAACATTACGCCGTTATTATGACTCCCCCCTTTTTTACATAAAAAATGACTCCCTATAAGTATCTAAATCAAAAGGCACATATGAAAGGACACACCCTTTCATACACAGATAGTTTCCCTTTAAAGGACACACCCTTTGGTTTAATAAAAATTACAAATAAGAACCTTTAAAAATACTAAATGATGCTTTGATAATGTGTCTTCTATTCTCCATCCCGATAAAAATCTTTGGCAAATATTCATCATCCTCTCCTTATTTACTGTACACAATATAAGCCAATCAAATTCCTTAATTTTGAAAATTAGGTATACTCCACCTTAGATTTTGAAAATTCAATGATCTTTGTATAAATACTGGTTTAAAATAGTCTTGTAAAACCAAAGTATTTATATTTTAAGAAAATAATTCTATGAATATAACATCGATTTATATAGAAAATAATAGTTTACCCTAAGATGTATATTCAAGGCATTCATTTAAATATAAATAAATTTTATCTTTAATGCACTTTTATATAGTGTAAAGTTGAGAATATACTTCCCTTTTATTATTTTTAGGAATTTTGCCATTTGTTACACATCCATTGGTGCCACATATCCTCTTCTAGTTAGCTGGTGGATCACTCTTTATCTTTCAACCAAACTTTCTCATTGGCAAATTGTTCGCAGGTCTTATCGATTCTACAGTTTCATTGATACCTTTTGTTTTCAATGGGACCGCATCTCATTTCTTCGATAAACCTCATGTTGATGAAACTGCTACTTTTGGTGAGTCCCTTTTGATATCTATCGCAGCCCAACTTTGTTCGATGAGCTCAGTACCACCGAACTGTTTCACTTCAATTGTTTTCCTTAACCGCCTCATTCTACCACCTGCCACTAGCGATTAGTCATCAAGTCGCGATGGGTAACTGACAAGCAGTTTCCCATTGCGGTATAGCAACAAACGTTGGATCTATTTCAACCTGCTCACCCCTTAACCTTCATCCAGCTTCCTTAATTTGCTCGTCCTTTGACTGATCTGCCTCCCTCTACGCTCTGCCATGTGTCGGCTTTTGATTGGCTCTGGAATCTTTATCATGCCACCTCAGCACAGCCTAGACTCACCGCTAGAATTCGGTATTTTTAATTGCTTCCTTAACGGGCCCCACCACTCATTCACCATGTAGCAATGAATATACATCAAGCATCTTCCGATCACGGTATAGCGACCACCATTGAATCAATTCGTCCGACCATTTGATCGTCCTCATCTGCTAGGCCTTTAACCCTACTTGAGCAGCTCTCTCTTTTGTTTGTCTCTCTATGTCGCGTGTCACTTTTTGGTTTGCCCATGGATCCACCTCGACTACCACTGGACACCATCTATCTTGCCATTTCATCCCCCACTAGACCTGGGTTCTTCTTCTACGCTCCACCACATGACACATCCTAATTCGCTTGCAGATCTACTAGGATGAGACATCATCTGGTACCTTGGCATTCACTATGTCGTAGGTGATATAGGTCATGCAACTCCATCTTGCGGTATAGCGACAGCCGTTGATCCACTTTGAACTTGCATGCTCATTAACCTCCCCTTTTCTACACGTATGTAGTCGCCAACTCATAGGTTTAAACCATCATGCATCTCTACCTTGCGACATAGCGACGGTAGTCAAATCCTCCAAGATCACCGTTCGATCAATCAAATTTTCTCAATCTTTAACCTCCATCCTTGCTAGTTTGTTGTAAAATTTTGGTTTCCTCAGGATACGTGCATGCGTGGGGTCAACCAGCTTCAGCCTTCTTCATGCCAAAAGCCTTTTGTCTTCCAACAGTTATCATATGGGTCGATTTGGATTTAAACAAAAAACGAGCTTATCCCACAAACAATATGGGATAAAGGCTTTCCCTCTGCTAGCGCACCACACTTGACAGTTTCCAAATTCTTTTCCACCATTCTATATGGGTAGGTTTGGGGGTCTTGGTGATGCCAGTTAATCTTTGGATAGCTCAATTTTCTTCAGTATGCTCCTGCATATAAAACACCCACAGTAAATACTTGAATGATAAGAAAAAGGGAATCTATTATAGCACAAAGTATTTTGTAAAAATATGTGCTCACAGTATCAACATTGTCCTAGCAGCTTCAACCATTGACCGAATGTTCCTCTCTACTATACCATTTTTGTTGTGGTGTCCTTGGTGTAGAAATTTGTCGCTTGATACCATTCTCATTACAGTACTTAGTGAATTCCTAAGAAGTAAATTCACTGCCTTGATTTGTTCTCAAACATTTTATCTTTTTGCCACTCTCTTTCTCAGCTAAGGCCCTGAATGCCTTGAACTTACCAAAAGTTTCATTCTTATCCTTCAAGAATGTGACCCACATCATCCTTGAACAATCATCAGTGAAGATCATGAAATATCTATCACCTTGAATGCTTCTTGTTCTTATTGGTCCAGATAGATGTGTATGAAACAAATCTAACAAGTGCTCTGCTGAGAAGGACCTCCTCTTGAAAGTTGAAGAATTCATCTTTCCTAACTGACATTCTTTACAAAGAGCATTAGGGTAAAAGCACAAAATTGTGTCACGTTTCACGCTAACTTATCAGCACAAGTAAGTTTAGGTAATTCTAATTAAAAATTAATTTTAGCCAAACATATGGTCTATATAGATTCATTATAGCTAAGTTATATATGGGCCAAAAAATTTCCAATTGGAAGTGTCTACTAAATGTATATTTTATACTACTTTTGGTCTAATTACAAAAAATAATAAAATTTGATGATTCAACAACTCCTACTCTTATAAATAATAGTTTTTTTGAAATGTAAAAATACCCTTTTATAGATCTATAAGTGAATTTTCCAAAATATATATCTTTTAATGTATTAAATAGTTTCTAATATTTTATATTTTATTTTTATTGAAAGTAGGTCATCAGCACTAAAATATAAGGTTGATTATCTTGTCAAGGAAAAATACTAAAATTTATTAAAAAAATTTGAAAAATATATGATGCAGTAGAGAAAAGAATCTATGTCAAGATGATATAATTCTTTTCTAATTTGGATAATTAATTAAGAAAAAAGGTGGTGGGAATTGGAAAGAGTTATATTTCAGCACACACAACTTTGCAAATTTATTGAAAAATACATATTTATAAAAAATAGTAAAAAATATATCCATGCACTAAAGTTTCAAGTTATCAATATACAAAAGAAAATTCAAGAAAAAAAGGTAAAGTTTATTAAGTAAAGTGTGATGGCTTGTGTAAATAAAATTTCAGCATTTTTTCAACAACTAAATTATAGTATTTACTTTATAAAAAACTACACTAAAATAATTTTTTTAATTTTTGTTAAAATTACAAACTTAAAATAGACATAAGATTATAAATTTTATCAGTTTACATCATTTAAAAATTAAAAACATATATTTCCCTTTCTATTGATTAAATTTAAAAAGTTGAATCCGCATTGACCATTTCCTTTATAAAAGTGTGACACAACTTTGTACTTTTACCCATTAACCGATTTGTCTAGCTGAGGCAGACCTCTTACTATCTTGGACTCGCTCACTTTAACAATGTTATCAAATTTTATATGACAAAATCTCCTATGCCAAAGCCAGCTATCATCTATCTTTGCAATCAAACAGTTGCCAACTTTAGGATTAAGATGAAATAGATTACCTGTAGTTTGTTTCCCAATTGCAATCAACTCACCTTTGTTGTCAAAAAATTTTCACATACCATTTCTAAACTCCAATTGGTATCCTTTGTCATCAAGTTATGCCACACTCAGAAGATTGTTCTTTAGGCCTTCAACCCAATAGACATCGTCAGCACTACTCTTCCCATTAAGAGAAATAACTCCCTTGCCTTTAACCATACAGGGTGAGTCATTGCCAAATATGACAACACCGCCATCAAATTCCTTCAAGGAAAGAAATTTTCTCCGATCACTAGTCATGTGATGTGAACAACCACTATCAATTATCCAATCATCAGAGTTATCCATCTTGGAAACTAGTTCTTTCGGATCTGACATCTCTTCCTTAATAGCTACAAACACAATATCTTCACTAGAACCATCATCAGATTCTTCATCAGTAATACCATTGTCAATCGTTGTAAGACAATCTCTCTTACCTTTTCCCTTATACTTCTTTAATGTGTCTCTCTTGTATTCATTTTCACCATTAGGACAATTAGCTTCTATATGACCAATCTTGCTGCATGCAAAACATTTTAAAGGTAGCTTACCTCTATATTTCCGAGTAGCTCTAGGCAGTCATTTTGCCAGCAATGCTTCAAGCTCCACTAAGGTGTCTTCATCATCAACATCTCTACTAGATCTAGATTCATAACAATGACAAGTATCTCTCCTTTTTCTTACAGATGGGTTAGAGATAGAATCTTTTAATGCAGATTCCGATTTCTGTACACTACCATCATAGCCATTTAATTCAAAAGCAATAAGTTTTCCAATGATAGAGTCAAGAGTTACCTTAGTTTTTTCAATGGACTTAAGCTCTTGAATAGTTGCAACTCAGATAGCATAGACTGGTAGTAGGGTTCTCATTACCTTACTAATCACTATGGCATTTTCCACTTTCCCTTATGCACTCTTTATTTCACCAACTATCTCTTTTATCCTTAGGCATCTTCCACTTTCCCTTCTGCATCTTCCACTTTCCCTTCTGCACTCTTTATTTCACCAACTATTCTCACCTTCAGACATTCGCATGTCATCAAACTTTCCTCTTAGGCCCTCCTCTTTAGCAATCTTAACATGTTCATCACTGCTATAAATCTCTTCAAGTTTTTCCCATACTTCATATGCAGTTTCAAGACCATGAACATCTACATATTCAGCATTAGACACGAAATGATAATAGCCTCCAATGCTTGATGATTTTCTTGTTGTTCTTTCTTTTGATCATCAGTCAGAATTCCAGTAGGTGTAACATACAGAGTTTCTACATGATCCCAATATTGACTTCCCAGACTCTTAATGAAAATCTTCATTTTGTAGCTCCATATCCTATAGTTATCTTTGTTTAACTTCGGACCTTCCTTCTTCATTATGATCTACAAGATCTTTTCCTCAAGTTGTTAGGCTCTTAGGTTAAAGAGGACCTGAGATGCTCTGATACCAATTGATTATATGATGAAAGAATAAGTATTCGGTAGATTACTGAGAGGGGGGTGAATCAATAAACTGAAAAACTGATACAAACTTCCCAATCACAAATTCAAACTCACAAAGTAAAATTTCACTATCAAGATCAATACTCATAAGAATACTCAACATCAACTGGGTAACTATTATAACAACTTAACAGTAAACAACTTCAATCTTGTAAACATCCAAATGCTTAATCATATATCAACATACTTCATCTCTCAATGCTTCCAGTTATCATGCCTTATCATAAGTTAATCAAATAAACAAATAAGATCATAACCAAAAAAACATTCACCACTTGACACAAATGTTTATACGTGGAAAACCCAAATAGGTAAAAACCACGGTGAGATGAGACTCACAAGATCGCTATTTCAACTCTTCTGAAGTTTGCCCTATTAGGAGTCAAACCTATTAAATATTTTACAATAAGTCTTGTTAAGAACTGATCCTATTAGGAATCACTCAGTTAAGGGATTTACAAAATGCCTTGATGAAAAGAAAATACTATGTTAGGAGTAACCTTGGTAGAAAATTTGAGAATCCAAGCTAGTGGACCACCTTGTTAGATAATTTAAGAAGTAACCAAGATTGTTATAGCTTACCCGGTTAGGGGCTTTCACTTTTGCTGTAATTGTTAGAAAACATCAGGTTTTCTTGATCTATCTGAATAGCACTATATTTGCTTGATCAGATCCTTTAAAGCTTCAATCTACCTTTACTCAAATTGCAGATCCATTCTCTGGTTAGGCAAGCACACACTCAACTGATTTCAGCCAACACTTTGCCAACAACTTTACAAACAACTTCATCGACCTTAAATACAAATCAATTAGGTCAGTAACACAACAAAAACCTATTTTTCTCATAGAGATTACAAACAAATCGGTTCAAGTGTGACCATTGGATTTACATAGCAATCTATACACATTCTTCAAGAAAATTCCAACCACTCCATGATCACCGCTTCATCAAACTTGTAACTCATCATGTGCTATGCATTAGATGCAATTCACTTTTTCTCATTCCCTAGACAATCAGACAAATGAACAAACATGTCAAAACAATCTAAACTAATTTTCATTTAGTGATCACATGTGTCGTTATCATTACTGCTCATCATTAGATCTTAAACCAACAAACTTGATCGGTTAGGGTTTAACAAAAAACAATTGGTACGGTTTACCGGTTACATTGAATAGAAATGGTTTAACCTTATACATTGGTTTACCGGTTCAACTCAAAAACTAACATACCGGTTTACAACATCTTCCTCAAAGCTCTTCCTACTGGTCCCAAGACAATATCAATAACAACAACAATATCAACAATGCCATAAATACCATTACCGATTTAATTGACATCAATGATAGCATAACTTCATTAATGTCATCTTCATGCAAATGCCAACAATTTGTGGCATGTCCCTTCCCTCCATGCCACTTTCCCTCAGGTAGGACATGTGTGGCATTTGGTGGAGATTCCTTTGCCAGTTGTCTTTGCAAAAATGACAAGTGTCATATCTTCCCAACCTCTTTATAACTTCTTCATCTCTCACTGTTCCTCTCTCCAGGCTGAATCTAGACCGTCGAATCATGTCACCTCAGCTCATGTCTGGGAAAATCTATAAGTATCCTCAATTTTCATTCATGGTTCTCTCCTACATTTTTTATCCTACATCTTTTAGCTTACATCATTTGATCTTGCATCCTTAATCTAAGGTATGCATAAATCTACCATAGCAATTTTCATTTGCATTTAGCATAGTTTTGATCATATCATAGCAATCATGTAAATCATAGGATCATATTGTAGCTACTCATTATTCAAGTTGTCATCTTGGAGGTCTATGTTGTTGAGAGTCACATCAACAAACCCACAAGGTCTTTTGAGATAGAGGAGAATGGGAAGCTATTGGGCAGTACCTTTTTACTTTGCTTAATAGTTAATTTTCCTCAATATAATGTCTCATTGATGTGTGTTGGATGAGTTTAATTGTTTGACTAACATTATATTATATACATATACATATACATATACATATACATATACATAAATAAACTAATGAAAATTCAATTTTTTTTTTTATAACTAAAATAAACCATACAAATGCATGGAGTGACATGATACAACATGATAAAGAAAAGATGTCCAGATATAAGTAGCAAAAGTCCTCAAGGCCCCACAACTGATAAAATATATTATCACCATCTATTACAAAGGATCATGATACATATTACATTTCTATGAGAATATGCATATGATCATCAGTTACATTACAGTGTATCCATAAGGATATAATCTCCAAGAGTACAAATAATGAAAAGAATGCATAGATCTAGATCATTATGTAATTATTCAATCCTCACATGAGCCACCACGATCAAGCCGAAGGATGAACAAAACCCAATGCGTGCAAAAAACACTCCACCCAACCATGTGGTACCATAAGGTCCACCCCTGTGCTAGGAGGTATCAACCAAACCCAAAAGACACAAGTAAACATAAAGGATACATAAATGAATCACATGAGACTCACAAGAATACAATCACAAGAGAATTACAAGTAAACCAGCCAATTCCAGAGGCCTCTAACAAACCAAGGACATAAAAGTAACCAAAAGAGACCACTAGGTATGCAATAGGGAAGATGTCATAACTAGGTTATCATGGGTTACCCTGGTGAGTCTTCACTAGGTCTCGGCCCCCATCCTGGGTTACCTTGGTGACCTCTATCGACCCCTGGCCCCCATATAGACACTAGTGGACCAAACCATCCTTTCAATGGGACAAGATTGGTGGATGTCATTCCAGGCCTTCTTTACTTACCTCAGACCTAAACAAGCATCTGAGAGTAAAAGAGGCAACCATTAATCTTTATTAAGTGATCTAACTACCCACCCAGGTACATTATTTAAAATTTCTACTTGATTACAAAAACCTCATTGGGATACCCTGGTGACCACTTTGGGTCCCTACCCTCAATGAAAGCCACTCCCCCTTGACTTGCACCTAGGAATCCAAAATACTTCACATGGTCTAAGACACCCAAAACCATGAAATGAATAGACACTAATCACAAAACCATTTAGATATAAATAGAATCCATTCACAATAAAGAACTCAAATATTATCTTAGCCCCTGGAATACACTATACATTTTACGACACTCCCATGGCCCCAATTGAGATATGCACCCCACATAGCACAAAGATTCCAAAAGTCATTACAAAAGATACTTCATGCCATACATTTTCACTATTACTCAATTTTTAAGTTATGAAAAAAAATCACGTTAATCATTCTTCAATAACCCTTGATAACTCAATACACACATTATAACTAATATCTATCATAATGACTTTGCAAGAAAGTAAAATCCATTTATTAAATCAATGGTTAATAACTGTATGAACGCATACAAAAAAAAACACATAATTATAAGTGTAGAAGCATAAGTGTATAGACATATTCATATTTATATATATCTTTACATATTCATAACTTTACATACAATATAAATTAAATCACATAACAATACAACAATATACAATTTTATATATATATATATATATACTAAATTAAATATTCACACAACCAAGTCGAATTACTACCAAAAGAGGAGTTCGAGCAAGAACAGACCCGTAAAGGGGTCAACACCTCTATTAACAATTTGAAAAACATACTAATAAGGCAGAACACCGATTTCATCATAATCGATTAGATGGTAAAGAAGACCAATTATGATGGTTTGGAAAGGATAAAAAGGAACACTGTTTATACAATCGATCCATAACAAATGAAAAGAGACAATAGCTACAAGCCAGTACGCCAAATGACGGGAGAAAAACAAGAGCACAACACTCGAACCAAACATGGATGGAGTCAACGCCAGGAAGATAGCAATGCAAGGTATGAAATAAAGCATACTAGTTTAGTGTTCGGCTTGAATACAACAGCACACCGAACATGCAACCCCAATCGATATTAGACATCGATTAACCGAAAAGCGCTCACCAGTTTTAGGATTTAGCAGCATAAACAAGGGAAACATACAGATAAGCAATCGGCTAACAAAATTTATTATCGGAACCAAGCAAGTCCTAAGCTTAAAGGAAACCAAACGAAATTGAACAATAAGGAATCAGTAGAACACCAAAAGAATACTGCTCATAAACAAGCAGAGATAAGAAAGAAAACTTCCGAAAATAGAACGGTTAAAATAAAACAACATGCCGATAAAAGATTACGAACAATTGAACAATGCATGTCGTTTTAATTGAGAGAAGGCAAGGCGATTAAATGCATAATACGTAGGTCGGGAAAAAGATGTTAGAGCTTGCAGCGGTGAATATCGTGAGAGATTTAGGAAAACCAAATGACTAGGTCCAGGAATCGCAATAGCATAGTTTAATAAAGTATACCGAGTGTAATATCTGGTCAATCAAGAAAATAAATCCAATAATAGCTATCGATTTGTAACTCAGAATGCATCGATTCCATCAATCGGATGGTAATTCAAGAGCAGGACTTATACAGTAAATAAATCAAATACTGAAAGGATCCTATGAAGACTCGGAATGAATAGGGAAAGGGATGCATGAGCATCGATCCCAAATTCAATAAATACAAAGATCCACACAAATATCATATGCCATACGATTTAAAAAGAAAAAAGAAAAGCAAGTTTAGAATCACACTAGCAAGGTTATCACACAAACACAATTTCAACCCTAATAGAACCTAAACTTTTGGCAAAAAAAAAAAGAAAGAAAGGGAGCAAAACAAAACGCGAAACACAATCTCATTGGAAACCTTCAACATATAGATCTACTCAAAAATAACAAGGTCAAAAATGACTCCTGTCGGGAGTCCAGTTGATGTGTCTTTTATGCACATGCGAACACAAAATAAAATACCGAGGTATCTTATCCTCTTTTGAACAAAGTTTCCTCAAATGCTGAAGATTTTGCCTAAGGAACAATCGAGGCAACTCCAAGGTTCTTATATGTAGGGTCTCTACGAGTGGATAAACTCTATTGGTGTGATTTGATTATGCTAGAATCACAACGGGAATTGCATTCGAATGCTTGAGCATTTGATTGGCTGGAACTCAAGTCCTATCTACTAGCTGGAAGATAAAGAAACATCAAAAGATACAAGGCTCAAAAAGTCTACTCTAAGACCTAGAATGCGAGAAGATGGATGAATGACTAGGTGGAGTCCTACTGGGCCAGGTCTCACCATCAAACTGAACAATTCGACACCAGCTCAGTGCGATCCTCTAAGGGACACTTCGAATATATTCAAATCATACACCATCAGACACTGATCACCATTCAAGATAATGCATGAATAATAGACGTGTAACGACTCGAGATTAAGCTCAATTCTTGCTAGTTGACCACGCAAGGTGCTCTTAAAGTCAGCAAGAGGTTAGTGGTTTGGACTAGGTGGATTCCACGCGAGTGCATTCATTAGCTTCTTCATTCAATCTAATTAACCATCATCTAAAATGAATATTCAACAAGAGACCATTCATATTGCAAAGAAACAACACATTTTACCATAACTTCAATGAAAATGGACTTTATTTACAATCAAGGCAACAATTTCTTGCCTTCTCTTCCTAATCTACTCTAATTGATAATCTATTCACTATTCTAGCTACTAACTCTTAGCTATTCTAACCTCTATTAAACAACTATTAACTATTAACCCCTACAAATGAAGGGCCAAGGATTTATATAAAGAGTTCTTTACAAATTGATGGCTCTGGTTGACTTAGAATCAACTTGTGATAATTGGATTTGAGAGAACAAGTGAAGATAGTAATATCTACTTGAAGTCTGAAGGAGATCAGATCCTAATTTGTGAGGTTTTTGTTGATGACATTATCTTTGGTGGAGATGACAAGATGAGTCATGAGTTTGCTAATGAGATGAAGAAAGAGTTTGAGATGTCACTCATAGGGGAGATTAAGTTCTTCATTGGACTGCAGATCTAGTAGATGAAAGATGAATCTTTATCACTCAGTCCAAATATGTCAAAGAGGTGTTGAAGACGTTTGGCATGGAAGATAGTAAACCGGTTGGTACACCGATGGTAACCAGTTGCAAATTGTCAAAAGAAGATGATTTCGCACTGGTTGATGAGAAGGAATACCGATCAATGATTGGTAAGTTGCATTATGTAGTGCATAGCAGACCGGATATTGCACATGCAGTTGGC
This sequence comes from Cryptomeria japonica, assembly GCF_030272615.1. Taxonomy (NCBI): domain Eukaryota; kingdom Viridiplantae; phylum Streptophyta; class Pinopsida; order Cupressales; family Cupressaceae; genus Cryptomeria; species Cryptomeria japonica. The sequence continues at coordinate 205,363,100 of NC_081412.1, read as the reverse complement.
ATTACTGCAAGGTTCCAGAAAAGTCCAAGAGAATCCCACTTGGTTGCAGTCAAGTGGATTCTTAGGTATCTGAAGGGAACAGTTGACTATGGATTGTGGTACCCATACAGCAATGATTTCATTCTGAAAGTATTCACAGATGTTGACTGGGCAGGTAATGTGGATGACCAGAAAAGCACAACTGATGGTGCATTCTTTCTTGGTGGTAGACTGGTCTCATGGATGAGTAAAAAGAAGAGTTGTATCTCTCAGTCTACAGTGGAAGAGGAGTATGTTGCAGCTTTCATGAACTGCACTCAAACAATCTGGATGAAGCATGTTTTAAATGGCTTCAAAATCCCTGTATCTGAACCGGTAAGTATATTCTGTGATAACACAAGTGCTATCAACATTTCAAAGAATCCGGTTTTACATTCTAGAAGCAAGCATTTTGAGCTTAAGTATCATTTCTTGAGGGAAAAGGTTCAGAATAAAGAGATTGCACTGGAACATGTTTCCAGTAAGGAGCAGTTAGCAGACATATTCACCAAGCCTCTCCCAAAGACTACATTTGTGCATTTAAGAGGTGAATTGAGGGTATTTCCCCTTCAGGAGGTGAACTAAAAGTATTTGTTCCACATTAGTAAGGTATTGCATAAGTCAATTTTTTGTTGACTGATGTGTTGAAGGATGCTACTCCTCAGGGGGAGCAGCATAATGGAACAGGGATGCTTTTGCCTCCACTTTGGCATTGTTGTCAAAGGGGGAGAAGGAGTGAAGCGGAGAGATATCTTTGTATATTGCCAACAATGCCAAAGGGGGAGATTGTTGGCATTATGTGAACCAGTATAAGGACATAATGATATTTTATGTTGTCATTAATGTCAATATGTGATATGAAGTGAACCGGCATATGTGATATGTGAGAAGAGAGAACCGGCATATGTGTGAACGGGTATATATGCCAAAGTGAAGCGGTATATTTGCTCAAGGTGAACCGGCATGTAGTTATGGGAACTGGTACATGGAAGCATTGTATGACTACTGGCTGGTAGGTAGTTTCCACTTCAGGATTTCTGGATGGAGTACCTCAAGCCTGTGTGACTCAATCGGTGATCTTTGTGTGATGAGTTAGCAATATAATGGAGAACAGATCATGTTGCCACGTAAGCCCTGTGCGCGTGAAGGATCTTGCATGAAGAAGACTATCCCTATCTTCCTTGGGAATGTGCGAAGTTTGTCAAATGGTGATAACGCATGATGGGTTATCAGTCGCCATGAAATCGGTGGATAATGGATGATGGAGAATGTCTTGAGATCGATTCAAGATTATTGCATTTAATGCATTATGATTCAACGGTCAGGATTGAACTGCTTGAATTGCTTAACCTAATAGGTTTAGGGTTTAGGGTTTTTGCTACTGACCTATCTGTTTCCTATAAGGTCGATGTTGTGTTTCTTTCTAAAGTTGTTGGCAAAAAGTTGTATGTGTGTATCCAAGGAGAGTGATATGTAATTCTTGCCAGACCAAAGGAGAGAAGAGATACCTGGAAAGTGAATGTGCAGAAGGTGAAGAGGAGCCAAAACGGATCTGCATTAGCATTGAGTGTTGTTACTAGATCATTGTAATTCCTGTTGATCTCTAACCACTTCAACAGTTGTGAAATCCCTTAAACAGGGTAGCCTTAACCGACTTGATACAAATCCTTTAACAAAGTAATTCGAAGTTATTGAGTTTTGGGAAGCTATTGAGCTCTGGAGATCCTTTAGCTATTGAGTTCTTGAAATCCTCTAACAAGGTAACCTTAACCGAGTTTAACCCTTAACCGGGTATTATAGCCATCCATTAACCAGGTGATCCCTAACAGGATCAGTTCCTAGCAGAACCTATTGTAATGTCTTTAACCGGACAAGGCTCCTAATAGAGCGGACTTCTAAAGAGTTCAAAAAAGCAGCTTGTGGGTATTCATCCCCACCGTGGTTTTTCCTAGTTGGGTTTCCATGTGAAAAATATGTGTGTCATGTGTGATGCTTTTATCTTGTGATGCTTTGTTATTACCTGTTAAGCATATGATGGTTTTATGTTTTATGTCTATCTATAAAACATATTGAGCTAACTATTGTGAAGATCTGATGATAGTTTACCTATTCATGCATGAGGGTGTAATGGTACTATAGTATTGAGCTAAGAGGAAAGCTTAGTGTGTAACTGGTTTATGATTGTTTTAGTCATTTTGGGTCTTACCGGTTGCACTTTGTTTCAACCAGTGTCACTGCTTGCCAGTCACTTGGAGTATTTGCTGACAAACTGGTTTTGGACTGTATTTTGTCTATACTAATTCACCCCCCTTCTCAGTACCGGTTTGATACTATTCATTCATCATCGAGTTATTAGTATATATATATATATATATATATATATATATATATATATATATATAATCATACACACACACACACACATATATATATATATGTATGTGTATATATATGTGTGTGTGTGTATACATACACACACACACACACATATAAATGTGTGTGTGTATGTATATATATATATAATCATACACACACACATATATATACACATACATATATATATGTGTGTGTATGATTATATATATATATATATATATATAATTAATCATACACACACACACACACACACACATATATATATATAATCATACACACACATATATATATGTATGTGTATATATATGTGTGTGTGTGTGTGTGTGTGTATACATACACACACACACACACACATATATATATTATATCTTTATCTTTGTATCTCTCACTCATATGCACACACTCTTTGTCACTCACCATGTCAAGAAACTTTGAACTCACTAGCTCATGCTTACAAAAAAGTACTCAAGAATCTAAATTGTCACAATCATATTTGCAAAGCCATCTCAATGCCACAAATTATATTTCTTGCACGGTAGATCATAATAGTATTTGAAGGTAATAAATAATAGGGCCAAATAAATATGTATCTGGGTTAGTGCAAGACGATGAGTCCACTTTTTGGCCAAAAAGTGGAAGTGTTTTCCCTAATTTTCATATTTTAATACCCACATAATAAAAAATAACTTTTTGAATGGAGTTCTAAAAACTATATTTTAAAAATGTCTCTTTCAGGACCATACCATGCATGTGTATGACCCACACTTTTTGACACAATTAAAATTATTTTCTCAAATTATTTTGGGAAATGGTTTGTAACACACTCAAGATTGATGAGCATATTTTTTTGTATTTTGCTTTAAAATATTGTTTTTAAAATTAATTTTTTAATGATCGTAATTATCTTTTTAAAAATTTGACGTGTACGGCCCACATAATTTGACATAAACCTAACATTTTTTTATTTTTTTTAAATAGAAAATAATTTTGTGTAGATTGATGACATGCAAATTTTTTTTCCAAATTCATTAAAATAAAAAAGTTATTAAATTAACAAAATTAGTTAATATTTCAAGTTTATGGACCCGATTTAGTATAAATTAAATGAAAATAGTTAAAGTAATCAATTTTTACAAAAAAAATATTTATTTAGAATCTAGACAGTATAATCTGAATTCGGTTTTAATTTCGTATAAAATTTCTCTAATTAGACACATGTAAACTATTTCAGAAGTTCATATTTGTGCTTTTGTTCATGGAGATTTGAATTTGCGGGTCCATGTCTCAGGTGTGACCATCCCAGGCCTATCCCGGACCTTATCCCAAGGCAAGTGGTGTGATGGTCACACCTGGTGTACCTTTCCTTGACTCCCTTGTGCTTGAGGAATCCTTCTTTATCAAGTCTTTCCTTCTTCTCTGGTAGCTCATATTGCTTTGAAGTGTTAATAAGATCTTTCTTCTGATATCCTATGATTTCTCCATGTGGTAGAATGAGGTCTTTGATGATGATCAGCTCCATTGCTTGCAACTCCTTTAACACTTGAAGTCCTTAGCACTTTGAGTCTTCTTTTATGCGGTTGAAGTGCCCTTGATGAATGATGGAACTGGAAAAGGTCACCCCTATCCTGGCCTAATCTTCTTCCAACTTGATTAGATTGACCTACAAAACAAACAAAAGATGATTAAGAATACATAATATATTTATCCCAACATAGCATTTCTTACCTTAAATCATTAACAAGAAGGCATCAAAATGGAATTCGCTCAGGATCCTCTCTAGGGACAGGCCCTATAGGAATTTCACTCTGGAACCTTTGGAAGGGTCAGGAGCGAAATTTGTCAAATGCACAAATCTTGACCATTTCCTTCAACCTCACTTCTAAGCTTGGCTTTTCTTTCTTCTCTCAATGTCAATCTTGCTCAATTTTCAAAGGCATATAAATTTCAAAGTGTTTTTGGCAAGAAATAAGGCTACCTTAGGATTTTGTTTTGGACCCTTTGGAAGGGTCAGGAGTGAAATTCATGATTAAGACACAATTCCATCCATTCGTTGCTCCAAATTTCTTCTCAAGGCAAGTATATACTAGTGTTCTCTCCACCAAGGCCTTAGGAATCCATCTCTTGATCTCAAACATGAGCAAATTAGAGGATTTTGAGAATGTCACTCTGGACCCTTCCAAAGGGTCAAGAGCGAAACTCATACTTTGCTTGTTTTCCCTCACTTGGCTCTATTCTTCCTACTTCATTTTACCTTGATTCTTACCTTTGGATTCTTCTCTTATGAAGACAACACTTGTTTGACCCTCAAGAAGGCCTGAATGGAGAAATTCACTCTAGACCATGGCCAAGGACATGACCTATTAGAATCTTGCTTTGGACCCTTAGGAAGGGTCAGGAGTGAAATTCATGCTCTAGCTCAAAATCTTCACTTTTTGGAATCACAACCCATTCAAATACATGCCTAGGGATATCTTCAAGCTTAATTCATCCTGATCAACACTTGGCTCAACATGAAATTAGGCGAAAAAGGAGATTTTGAGAATTTCATTGTGGACCCTTTGGAAGGGTCACGAGCAAAATTCATGATTTAGGCTTAATTCCTTCATTTAATTAAATCCAATCCACCTCAAAAGGCAATAATACATCACTCCACCCTCAATCACGCCATAAGAATCAAGGTTTTGACCTCACATGAGGAGAAAATAGGTGGTTTAAGGAATTTCTCTTTGGACATTCAAATGGAGAGAGTTATATTTCAGTACACACAACTTTTCAAAGTTATTGAAAAATATATATTTATAAAAAATAGAAAAAAATATGTGCATGCACTAAAGTTTCAAGTCATGAAGAAAGAAAGGTAAAATTTACTAAACAAAGTGTGGTGCCTTGTGTAACTTCAATTTCAACATTTTATCAACAATTAAATTATAGTGTTTACTTTATAGGTAGTTCCCCTCCATGATTCACCCTTTCTCTTATCCCTTGATAGACTTGATGGGCTTAGATTAGACTCTTTTATGATGTTTGAATGGATGATTATGAATCTATTTATATTCCGAATGCTTATAGTTGATGCTTGACATTTCATATTGATAGTTGATACTGTAGACACCTAAAATTGTCCAATCTAATTAAATAAATATCTTTATTTATTTAATTATCTAAACCTAATTCTTCCATTAATTAAATAAATCTTTATTTATTTAATTAATTCATTCATCCTCTTCTAGCCTTATTTCTCATTTAAATAAATACATTTATTTATTTAAATTATCCTTTTCCTAAATTAAATTAATATCTTATTTATTTAATTGATCCCACTTCTTCTATTAATTAAATGAATCTTTATTTATTTAATTAATTCATTAACCTTTTCTACCCATGACACATGTCATTCATCTCTTAATTCCTACAATACCTACCCTCTCATTATTTTATTATTTTCTTTACCTACCCTCTAATCCTAGCCGACCATTTATCTTTTACACCTCTCAATATTATCTCTTCATTTCATATAGTGTCTTCTATATAAGGAGATGCTTCCTTCATTATCAAACCCCCGACTACTTGATCAATTGACTACACTACGCTTTGCACCTTCATATGTGATCCTACTTGCAACCACATTCCGTTCTTTGTTGAGCTCTTGTGCACATAAAATCTGAGAGCAAATATATCAAGCAAGATCAATGGAGATAGGAAGAATGGAGATTCAAACCCTATTGGACATGTGATGGTATAATCTTTGTGATTTCATTTGATTTGCATTGTCTTAGGTAATCTTCATATGTTATTGTGGATCTTTGTTGTTGTTAGGCTAGGGTTTTGTGGTTGCATTCATTTAGTCTTTCAACATTGTTGTTATCCATTTTCACCATATACATTTTGGCACGCCTGGTGGGACTCTTGTCCCTTTTGCATTTAACATCCTTGTTGCAAATTTTGTGTCTTAAACTTGCAGATCTGACATTTTTTCGACAGCATTTTGATATTTTCATGTCTGCGTACTTTCGGATCGCGTTTTTGGTTTTCTGTCACGTCTGTGCACCTCCAGACTGCGTTTGTGATTTTCTACCGTGTCTGTAACATCTGGAATCGCGTCTATGTCTGAGACACTATTTCATCTTTTTTTTTGTAGATTTCAAAAATCGCGTCTGTGATCTCTTGTCGCGTCTGTGGGGTTTGTAGGCACGTCTATATTCAGAAGCCACATCTACATTACGAAGCCACGTCTGTGTCTCACAGAAGTGCATCTCCATCCCAAAGCCGTGTCTGCGTATTGTACCTGCATCTGTGCATACTGATTTCATTTTTACGGGTTTTTCATTGATTCAGTTTTTAATTATTCAATTTTTTAGATCTAGTTTATTTTGAGCTAACATCTTCAGATCTAGCTAACGAAATTGGTGCAGCTTGTCTTGAAAGCAAAATCATTTGGTTGAAGGCCCCTATTTCACAAAGTCTTTTGGATTTAAAATTTACCTACTGTGCTTGCAGGAAGGGTTGATCATTTGAAACAATCCAAACTACTAATAAATCTTTGTTGTAGGTCCTTGGCAAGGGTTTTTGGATTTTATTATGTGCCTTGTTTTCATAGACTAGCAAACACTTCAATTGGTGCACTAAAATTGAATCATTGTCTTTTGTGTCTTGAGAAATAGGCTCTTTTTGTTTAATCTTTAGAGGGCCTGTCTCCCCGTGTGGTCATTAGGACTACTAGTGAGGAGAGAACAACCCAAGTGGTAGCGAGGAAAACCCACCTCTTTTGAACCACTATAAACAACTGTATTCATGGTGAAAACTATGGATAACGTGTGCTGATTAGTTCATACCGACACTATGTCTCCCCATAACCTTGTTTGATCAAATTTATTTGATTAGTTGTAGGGCGTAACCCCTATCAGCTAGGAGCCTTCTGTATTTACAGAGCTAAAAGTGTCGCATGTATGGCCACATGAGTGGATACCCTTACTAGTACCTTTTTGTTTTAGAAGCCCAAATCCTTTTAGTTGTTGAGGCAGGAGGTCGGACCTCTGGTAGTGGCCCACACACATACGGTTCTTAGTAGAGATACAAAGTTCGCCACAAGGAGTTTTTGTGGGGACTGATGCTTGGCTACCCCAAGAAGTGAGTGCCGAGGGTGGAGCCAATGGGGTCAAGCATCTAAGTATTCGCTCTGAATAGCGTAGCCTCGGGGGTAAAACCCCATGTGGGATCAACAACTATTGTCTTGGCCAGCCATAAGAATTGTGCTTGACTTATTTTGAACAATCAAACATTCAAGACCAAACAACAAAACATTGTGTCTTTTGTGTCTTCAAGTGTATGCAAAACAATTTTACATCAAACAACACACTTTCTTTGAGTCATATTTTTGAGTCTAGACACTTGCAAACATTGAGTCCTCATCAACACTGTGTCCTCTTGTCACGAAAAATAGTCAAACATTCAGATTTGGTCACAACAAAACAACTTCACAGATTGGAAAAAATTGCACAAATTTTGCAAAAACGCATCTATGTCTAACATAATAGCGTATGTGTCGTATAACTGCATCTGTGAAGGGCAGAAATGCATCTGTGTTCTCAGAATCAACATTGCATTTACAAAATCTCAGACTCATGTCTATGTTAAACAGAACCATGTCTGTGTCAGGAAATCGCGTCTGTGCAGTATAAAGGCACGTCTGTGTTCAGAATTGAAAACTTTTACAATCCAGCAAACAAACACAGTCAGTTTCAAAATTCTTGAGCTTCCTAGGTTATTTCTCCAGGTTTTCATCTAGCATTCAACCGGTCTTTAGGTCTCACAAAGTCCATCATCGCTTTACATCTTGCATTACATTCACATTTGTCTAAACTTGAGTCAAAAGGTCACTTGCTTGTCCTCATCATACTTTGTCAACACACTACATACACCAACATTTTGCTAAGTGGTCCCTCATCAAGGTCTATCACCTTTGGGTCTCATTTGGTCTTACTTAGAGTCAAGGTCAACTTACCTCATCAAGAGAAACTATCATCTCTTTGGAAGTCAAACCTAATCTACTACATACATACTTGGTCTTACATTTTGAACATTGCAAGTAAACCTCAGATTCTTTTACATTCCATCCAACTCTTGGTCTTCCATACTCTTTCCATTTTCTTCTAGTCTCTACACATCTTGGTCAATACCTAGTTCATGGTTGAAACCCATTCCCAAAAATCTAGAAGAGAAACTAAAGAGGCTCAAGAGTCCACAAACATTAGTTCCTATGAGTATGACAATGATATCTTTTTCAATTCTGATCATACTACATTACCTGACATGGATGCCTATAGAAACATGCCAAATGTTGAGAACATGGACACTACAAACAACAATGATACACACAATGACAATATGGACAACTTTTCTATACATTCAACAGAAGTGGAAGACACCATTACGAATCCTCATTTTAATCGATTGGTTGAGGAAATAATGTGAAGAGATAGACAATATTTTCTACAAGTGATGGCACAAAGTGGAACCAAGATCCCTCGTGATTTTGACATGTCTCAAATAATGGAAAATTGACCTTTGCAACAAACTCACTCCAACATAGATCAAAGGAGGCCTAATAGTGGAGGCAATAGAGGAGCACATATGGCTCCTGAATCACCATCATCTTTGTTTCAAAAACCAGAGGTCCCACATACACATGGTCAAACATATGATACTCACCTTTGCAGACCATTATGGAAGTCTTATGCAGAAAAATATGCTCAATCACATACCAATTCTAAGGAACAACCACCAAAGAAATTGGATATCCAAAGGCATGCTCAAAATTTGGACACAAGGAAGCCCCGTGTCAAATTTGGGGGCAACACACTAGAACAAACTCATGACATTCCTATAGAGTATGGTATACATGGACAAAGCAGATATTTCGTTCCTCAACATGACTCTATACCAAGTGGTCCATATACGCAACACCATTATAGACCTCCTTCATATGAACATGTGTATGATCAATATCATCCATATATGCAACATGCCCCTACTCCAATTGGTGCCTCAAGCATGGGGTATGGTCCAAGAAGTCGATCTCCACCTAAGAACAATTTGGAACAACAAAACAAGGACTTACAAAAGAAAATGGAGGACATAAATACACCAAAGCCAACATACACAATGAGATACATATGTCCTTATCCAATGCCTCCATTTCCTACACACTTTGTGACACCTAAGTTTGATAAATACAAAGGCAAAGGGGATCCTAAGGCACACATAAGATAGTTTTTCACAGCTTGCATTGAGGTAGCAGCAGAAGAGACATATTTGATGAGATTATTCCCACAAAGCTTAGGTGATCAAGCTATGGAATGGTTCTCCCAACTCCCACCTGGAATTAAGTCATGGGGTGACTTAGCAAAGGCATTTATTCAACACTTCTCCTACAACATAGAGACAGCCATATCAGTCACTACTTTGTGCAAAACCAAGCAAAAGGATGGAGAATCTTTTTCATCATTTTTACAAAGATGGAGGAATCTAGCTAGCAGATGCTCTTGTGAAATTCCAAAAAAACAAATGGTAGAGATGTTCACCCAGAATGTTAACAAAGACATTGGTTATGACTTAATAAAATCTTGTTTGTCCACTTTCAAGGACATCATTGAAAAAGGTTTAGCGACAGAAAAGGTCCTAATTGAACAAGGAGTCATCAAGCTATTCAAGGAAAATAAAGATGACTTTAAAGGAAAAGATAAGCCAAGATTTTGGAATAAAAACAAGAACAGAGTTAATGATGGTGTTGTTGATGCCAATACAGTGCGACCCAAAATTGTTTTTTCAGGATCAAGCTCTACAAACAATCAAGTGAATACTCAAACAACTTCTAGATCACGAAGGAAGTATACCCCATTGGGAGAACCACTTGAGTCAGTTTTCAAGAAGCTAGTGGCAAACAAAGTAATCACAGTTCCAAATTTTCCTCCATATGAGCCAAAGGTCAAACCAAATTGGTGGAATGATGATGAATATTGCAAATTCCATAAGAGCAAGGGTCATAAGATAGGAAATTGTCACTGACTGAAGAACATCATACAAGATCTCATTGATAGAGGTGACATTGAGATTGAAGGACACTCATCCAATCAAGAATATGAGATGTTTAAGGAACCATTCCCAAAACATGACAAGGGAAAAGCTGCAGCCACAGATGACCAGACCAACTATACCAGAGCATCTTATAACTATGATTCAACTATTAATCACATTTCAATGGACAATTATGTTTCTACTATCATCATCAAGGACAAAAACCCTGAGAATTATACCCAGAGACCCAAGATTGTCCTAAAAGGAATCGGATCTTCTTCCAAACCTACCTCTGAATGTCATGTTACAACCCGTTGAGGTAAATTCACTTTCCAAGGTGCTCTAGCTAAAAACACTGCTTCCTCATCAACCAAGCCTGAATACGACCTTGTAGAACAGTTAGGGAAGACACCTGTTCTTATTTCCATCCTTGGGCTTTTATGCATATCCCCCGCACATAAAGCTATTCTTGACAAAATCTTGAGAGACATTGTCGTTCCTACTGATCTGAATGTGGACCAGTTTCAAGCCATGGTGGGATACCTATCCATTCCACACTCTCTTACATTTTCAGAAGTCGATGATGCCTCTGTAAGTCAGCCACATAATGCACCACTACACATTGAAGCCTTCATACACAAACATAGAATCAAACAAGTCTTGATAGATGGAGGAGCGGGTCTAAACATTTGTACATTGAGCATTATTAAACAATTGGGATATTCTAATAAAGTTGTGAATTCTACAAACAAAATTACCATCAAGGCATATGATGATGAAGAGCGTTCATCCAAAGGCACGGTCACCTTGCCTCTTAGAGTTGGGCTAGTTACGAAGGATGTGGTTTATCAAGTCCTAGACCTAGATCTCACATACAACATATTGCTAGGACGTCCTTGGATTTATGAAATGAGGGCAGTCCCATCTACATATCACCAATGCATCAAGTTTCCTCACAATGGAGTTGAAATAATAGTTAATGGTGATCCTAATCCATTCATATATTGTAATAACTTGAGATCAAAAAATGAGACCATCATTCCCAGTAATCGAGAGGCTATTCCTTCATCAGCATATGTGGATCCAGAATCCTTGAAACTTTCTACATCAAAGCAAGCAGAGCTCAAAGAAAAATTCAAGATTAAAGACCTGGGACGTGGTGAGTATATCTTTCATGTTGATCAACTCCTACTATCTCCTAAGACATTCAGTCGACAAGAACAAACTACAAACAATTTGCAATGCCAAGGAATTGGGTGTGAACCACCTAGTGTTTTGGCTACTAAGTCTGAATGCAAATCTCCTCTAGTGGTGCAAGCATCTCTTGATATCAATAGTCCTAAGAGTGGTTCCAACAAAGAATCTATTGAGAATATCACCAACCCTCTTGAGAACTCACATAGCCTTACCATTTCATCCACTCATTCCATTTCCACTTCTCTCCCAGACTTGAATCAACAAGAATTACAAAATCCCTTACTAATTGGGGATCAAAAATCAAGCTATGAAAAGAAAAATCTAAAAGTCAAAAATAAAGAAAAGTCCTTTAGTTCAAATCAAAATCAAAAGCTATTGGACTCTGAAAAGATCAAAGTCAAGGATAAAAATCATATGAAGAAAAAAGAACAAGAGATGATCTCCCCTAATATCAAAATAACTAGGGGCAAAAGTTCTAAAATTTCAAGTCAAAAAGCATACTTGTTGATCCTAAGTCTCCATCATGCTATCCTACTTTCACTTCTTTTCACAATCATAAGCCTTCATCACTCATCCACTTGTTCTACACATCCATCCCCTTTTGGTGATACATCATGGACCTTTAATGGAGCTTCCTCAAAGGACTTTGTTATCAGGGATGCCCAAACTTCTTTAGGTGACATGCATACAGGCCTGTGTAGTCCACACACTAGTAATTCTATCTCAATTCCTTTATCAAGGAAGACAATCACTCAAGCTACACATCATTCAGTCAAGGAACATCGTAGCTACAATCACAAAGTCAAGCCTCACACATTTGAAGTAGGTGATTTGGTTCTCAGAGAAAACCCAAAAAATTAGCAAGACAGAGAGAATAAGGGCAAGTTCGAACCAAACTGGCTTGGTCCTTACATCATTACAGCAGCATATGGATCTAGTGCATATCAGCTCTCAACCACAGAGGGTGAACCCTTAGAGGATCCTATCAACAACATGCACCTTCACAGGTTTTACACATAGCTCTCCCAAGTATCCCAATTTAAAAATACAAAAAAAAATTCAGAAAAAAATTAAAAATACAAAAAAATCAAAAAAATTAAAAATACAAAAAAAATCATAAAACATAAAAATTGTTACTTGGTGAAAACCTGGCAAACAGGTGCCTTGTGACAACAAAAAAATCAAAAAATAAAAAAAGTAAAGAAAAAACATTTCGTCCAACGGTGAAAACCACTTTGGTGGCGCCCTGGGCAAGTACCATGGTGAAAACTGGGTCACCAGCACCATGCGTAGGGACATTGCTCCTCCCTCCTTCAGGATTCACTTACATCCTTTCACTTTGCACACACTCACAACCTATCCATCCATAATAAACATACACCATTCCCATCATGGCTTGTTATTGATCTACCCAAGGTTGGTTAGCCATTCATAATAAACATTCCTTTTCCACACCTTTTTCATCCATAATAAATTAGCTCCTATCTGTGGCTAAGGCTAATCCTAAGTCTAGTAATGGGTGTGGAACTGAGAACATCACATGTTTCGAGGAGTACAATTTCTTCCACTTTTCTTTAGTCTATCCGCACACAATCCACAATAAAGCAACACTTACATCACCAATCCGCAATAAAGTTACGTCTTCTTCTCAATAAAGTATCAGTTTCATGGATTCAGTCAATTTCAGATGAGACACAGCAGCAACAATGGGCTTCAACAAATCAAATCTTTCAATAGACTCAAACAACATTATGGTTCTGTGCTATCTATCCTTTTTGTGAAAGTAAACATTGTGACCACAATCAAATAAGACTTATACAAGTGACAAGAGACACTAAATTTAAGGACTGCAGTGGATGTTGGTGTCGAGTCTTAGTTTTCTTTTGATTTTATCTTTTGGTGACATGTCTTTTAGCTTTTCCGGGATGTCTTTGACTAGAGATTCTATCTCCAGGATGTCTTTGACTAGAAAGGCGAGGATGGGGTATTGTCACCTATTTTTCTTTTGTTGTCTGTGGATTGTCTCTTAGTAATGCTATGACTTGTCCAAGGATATGAGGACACTGAGAGTCTAGTATGAACTGGGGCATTCCTTGTTTGCAACTATCTTATCTCTATGCAAAAGGGTACAATGACTTTCTGGGTCGAACATATGCCTCAATTGTCATAACCTACTTGCCATAATAAAGCTCAATGATGATAATTCACAAGAAGCTCTTTCACTTTCATATCTTCTATCTTTCATTCCCCTTTCTTGACTGACTTCCATCGTCCTTCTTGAGTCCATGTAGCCTGCTATCACATGACTGAGCATAATGACATGCCAAAAATATTTGCATTTCATGTAGTTGCACCTGCATTACCACATTTAAGCATTTCATACATACATATAGATATCATAATTGCATCACATCCTGCACACAACACATGTTCGCACATTTTACATTTTCATCGAATAGTTATTTACACTATCATATTCATATGCATTCCATACATTCACATTTACATTTGCATCATACATAACATATTAAAAACATAAAAGATCAAAAATATTTCATTTCATCATGTACATATTTGCATCCATATCATAAGCATCACATAGCAACATCACATAGGTACACATGCATATAGCTTCCATAATGATGAATCATCTCATACATATATCTCAAAATCATAAGTGTCATGATACAATGATTTCAATATACATATGGCTACATTGCCAACCCTCGTGTCGCCCTATCCGGACAGAGGAACCCATTGATAACTCCCCCTAGCACTGCTGGTAGTGCTAGTCCTGTTGCTGTCATCATGTCCCATGCCACGTGTCCAGCCCTCATCTCTAGTCCGGGATCCAGAAACACTCGTCTCAGTGCCTCCCTGTCTCCCTCTTGATCATAAGGAATCAGCTCCCCATCGATCGATACCCACAGTATCCTGTAAACATCCTCCAAGGTGACTGTCATCTCACCCATCGGCAAATGGAAAGTGCACGTCTCGGAGTACCATCTCTCAGCTAGCATAGTCAGCAAACCCATGTTCGCCTAAAACTCAGGCACATACATAATGTATTGCAAACCCATTCCCTCAATGGCTGCTCTGTCCTCGAATGTCAACTCTGGTCACAACCTCTAAGTCGACGAGAATCTCACTCGTGACTCTAACATAGGCAAATACTCATGCAGTCAAGCAAATCAATCATGTCAGTCATAGTGGAATTCACTTTTCATCACAAAATGCTACTTTTTATCTAAGTGTGTATGGTCCTCTATCCTAGTAACACTCACTGTTCATCACAAAGTGTTGCTTCTATTCTAGTGACACTCACTATTCATCACAAAGTGTTGCTGATTATCCTAGTGGTACTCCCTGTTCATCACAAAGTACTACGTGTTTTGCACTCCCTGTTCATCACAAAGTGCTGCTCACATTTGCACTCCATGTTCATCACAAAGTGCTGCTCCTATTGGTACTCCCTGTTCATCACAAAGTACTATGTCTTGGTACTCACTGTTCATCACAAAGTGCCTTGATCTATCCTATCCTAGGGCCTCTGCTTGAGTGAATCCTCTTGAGTAGTTTCTTAATTGGCAACGTATGTTCTATCACAAAATTGTCAATCCTAGCCATATTTGCTATCATAGCCTTCCCTAGAGGACCTGCTTGAGTGTATCCTCTCAACAGCTTATCCAATCGATAGCGTATGTTCATCACAAAACTGCCGATTTGACCTAGAAGACACAAATTCACATTTTTTGACACAAATGCGCATTCATGATGTAGACGCACCTTACTGTTTTTACCCCACTTGACATTTTTCTAGACCTACCTAAAGCTTATTTATTTCACTACCTAGCATGCATTAATGACAACATTTATTGCAACAAAGTACAAAGAGGTTTTGCGGTACTTACCGGCTCTCCTACATCTGCTAGCCTCTGATATCGGCGAACGCAATCAAATCTATGCACCAATGCCATCACTGCTGACTGTTGCTACTCTATCTTGCTCTGCACGCTGATCTCTTGGATGTATGGATGACAATGAGGATGTTTTCCCCTCGTGGTCTATCTTATAGACTACCCTAGCCCTCGTCTCCTGAGTCAATCTTCTTTATCCTGTGACTCTGTCACTCTATCTTATCCGATCAATCCTTTGTAGCCTTTCTTTCTTATCGAGAGATTGTCTGCGATCTTTTCAGACATTTTCATCTAATCTCTCAAGGGGGCATATCATTCCCATCTTGGGGCAACTTTGTATCAGTTCATCTTATCTTCTTTGAAACAATGCAACAAGCCGCATTGTCTCAAAGAGGGGCAAAATGTAGACACCTAAAATTGTCCAATCTAATTAAATAAATATCTTTATTTATTTAATTATCTAAGCCTAATTCTTCCATTAATTAAATAAATCTTTATTTATTTAATTCATTCATTCATCCTCTTCTAGCCTTATTTCTCATTTAAATAAATGAATTTATTTATTTAAATTATCCTTTTCCTAAATTAAATAACTATCTTATTTATTTAATTGATCCCACTTCTTCTATTAATTAAATAAATCTTTATTTATTTAATTAATTCATTAACCTTTTCTACCCATGACACATGTCATTCATCTCTTAATTCCTACAATACCTACCCTCTCATTATTTTATTATTTTCTTTAACTACCCTCTAATCCTAGCCGACCATTTATCTTTTACACCTCTCAATCTTATCTCTTCATTTCATATAGTGTCTTCTATATACAGAGATGCTTCCTTCATAATCAACCCTAATCAATCATTCTAATCAATCTATGCATCATAATCAATTGATTACACTCATTATGCATTCAGCCTCCACTACACTTTGCACTTTCATATGCGATCCTACTTGCAACCACATTTCCGTTCTTTGTTGAGCTCTTGTGCACATAAAATCTTAGAGCAAATATGTCAAGCAAGATCAATGGAGATAGGAAGAATGGAGATTCAAACCCTATTGGACATGTGATGGTATAATCTTTGTGATTTCATTTGATTTGCATTGTTTTAGGTAATCTTCATATGTTATGGTGGATCTTTGTTGTTGTTAGGCTAGGGTTTTGTGGTTGAATTCATTTAGTCTTTCAATATTGTTGTTATCCATTTTCACCATAAACAAATACATTATGGTTTATATGGATGACGATACATTCAGGACTACTATGATGATTGGAGACCTATTGGATATTTGTGAGAACTCATTATGTGTTGTGGAGATTTATATCTACTTATGATGAGATCATGATATGTGCCAACCTTACTATATGCTATTATTGGGGATGCTATGGTTGCCATGTTTGTATTATCATTGTATTCGTGAAAGGGACAATATTATACCACTCATTATGAGCTAGGTGTGATGCTGCAACTCTCTTTCACTTGCCTTATTATTTTATGTTATATGCAATATATATGTTATTATATGGACATTAGTGTTGTGTAGGATTGTAGGTACTAGACATTGACTCCACCTAGTCTTATAGGTTTGAGCATATCTTTAATCCCAATGGCAAGTTGATCGGAGGTGATATGAGACCCTATCACACACTCTAGGCTTAGTTGGTACATTGTCAATTTTGGTGTCATGGATAGAGTTGCCTTGTTAGGCGTCATGAGATATTTTATGTGATCCCTATGTTGGGATGTCTTGTTGAGCTTTGGTTATTTTATTAATTAAATTGCTAAATTATTAATTAACTAATTTATATATTTTATTAATAATAAATTAAAGTTAATGATTGGTCTTGATATTTAAATATTATGTGTATTTAATTATTGAGAGTTGTTTATATGTTAATGTTTATTTTATTGGATTTTATTTAATTGATTTTTGTTTTATTTGTGCTCTTGATTTATTTAATTTAATGACTATTGGTTTAGCATTAATTAGTTATCCTTTTTACTTATTTTGTTATTATTTATCTTACTTACCCTCTTTTGCTATTGGTTGTGATTATTGGATTTGGAGATATTATAATTTTATTATATATTATTTTGTTTGTTGTGATGGTTGGTAGAATTTATTATATTTTCCATTATTTTGAGTCGACTGTGATGGGTTATAATTTTTGATTGATTTGTATAAATATAGAGTTTTGAGATTTTTGGGAGGTTCCTATGTTTTGAAAAAATTATTATTGCATTTCTAAGTATTTTTCTTAGTTGGATTTTTGGCATTGGTGTGAGATTTGAAATTGGATTTGGAGGCTTTGTTGAAGCTGTGATTTGCATTGGCTAGATTGTGGTTTGTTTATGTTTTGCCCATCTACAATTTCTCTTTCCATAACTTCATATTCCATGTTGGATAATTTATACCTTTTTCGCATTTTATTTTTGAAAATAATATCTTCATTGTGTGTGTGAAAAGATGACAATTGTGTGTTAAAAATTGGTCTTGTGCTTAAGCATTGCTATTATTTTATTTTGTTAATATATTGCGGAAATGGAGTTTTGGATCTTCATTTTGGGAATCATCTTGAGATTGGCTTATGTCTATAATTTCTTGTAATTGTTATATGTGATAATTGCATTGTTTGTTCTATTGGATATTTCCCTTGTGTATTCCCTCTTTTTACAATTGTAGTTTTCATTTATGGTTGTTGGAAATGCAACTATGTGCAGTTCCCAACAATGTATATGCCTTGAGTTGATTTATATATTCTCTAATTTTGTAATGTACTCTATATTAGAATCATTTATCACTCTTGTAATCTTTGGTTGAAGTTGTATTTTATATTTAAGTTGTTCACTAAACTTAATAATTTAGTCTCCCTTGCATCTAAGTTGATTTCCACCCTCTATTGTAAATGTGTTATTCTATCTAACAAATGCTCTATTTTATTTGTTAGATGTGTTTTACTCGTGAGTATATGTGTCATTTTGTGGCTCATAAGTGCTATACCACTATGTATATTCACTAAACTTTGTGTGGTATGTACTATTATTTTAGGTGTATGTGTCATAGTTTTGTGTGTAAGTGCTAATATACAGCGTATAAGCGGTAGTTCAATTGGTAAATGTGCTAGTTTTCTTTACTTTCTATTTTTGGTCATTTTCGCAATCTAAGTTTATTTACGTCAGTCCAAAGCATGAGTTTTATGTTTTAGGATGTCTTTCTTGATTACAATTGGATAAATGATACTCTTTCTCTTGAGCAAGATGATTTATGCCTTGCTTGTGATTATTGTTCTTTCTGTTTTGGCTCTCGATTAAGTTATATGATGTGAGCTATGGCATTTTGACATTATATGATTTTGGAATAATTATGGATCCTTGAATGGTCATCATGTGACTATTGTGGTAAGGTCTTATTGTTGATGTATGTTGTTTTACCCTAAGGTCTTGGAACATGGTTAGGGAGAGTAGGCTTTCAAGTGGGTGCCTAGGTTGTGAGAGATGGACTACCAAGAGGTTCCTTGTAAGGATGTGTGGGGTCTTGACCGCCAGGAAATCTCATTGGAAGTTTTCTTGTTAAACAAGTGATAACTTCATTAATTAATTTAGATGGGTGGGATATTAGGAATTCATCTAAATAAGATAATAAATGGTTGGTGCCCCACCCATGGCCTAGAGTTCTAGTACAGGCTCAAGATGAGATTGGTAAGGGCTGGATAGGTAACCAAACTCCCTTAATTCTCTCAAAGGTTGAGATAGATTTGCATGGGTATCATGGGTGCCAAGGCATAAGGCCTGAGGATGTCCCTATTTTTATGGTGATGGCATGCGATGACACTCTTCCCTATATGTATCCTAGTTCCTTATACCCTATTTGTTGGGTAGCATCTAGAATTTGTTGTCTTTGTTCTTGGTTGGTTAAGCCTTGCGGTTTTTATGTGGTTATGTCTTTGTGATTATATTTAGTTGTGGATGTTGTGACATTTTATGTCCTTTGGTTGTTAAGTCTCAACCTAGGTTTTGAGTGTGTGTTGCACCTTGTGTCATTCTCTAGAGCATGGGAGGTGGTTCCTTATTAGTTCCACATGGTTGGGTGGTTTGATGCCTTCTTATATTGGGATTTTATTCTTTGTTAGATTCTTGTGTGCATGGAAGAGGATTACTTATCTCTTCAACTTGTACTTCGATTCTTGGAGCAAATTGTTATGTTCTCTTGTGGATTAGAAAAATATTATTGTACCATGTATCATGTATCATAAGATATTCATATTTGTAATTGGAGCCTATGTATCTTGATGAAAGGATTATTTTGAAATCTTGTAAAAAATGCTATTTAAATGGAAGATTATTCTTATGGTTAGTGATTATGGTTCTTATCTTTAATAGATGTTGTACTCTTATTGATCTTACTCTATAAGATGTAATTTGTAATGAGTATTATCCTAGATAGTGTAGTTATTTTTTTATAGAAACAAAGTAGTCATATTCTAGATGATGGAATAATGGGGTAGGAACATCTAGATTTGGTGTATTAAAATAAATCTAAGATATTAATGGTGAATCGATTATAATAGCATATTAGTAGTATAGTAAATGGATGTTTTCCTATGTCCTTGATAGAGATGATTGTTAGAATTGATGAATGAATAGGATATGGTATAATTGTTATGATGTTATTTATGTTCATGTTCTTAGTGGTATGTTAAGTAATGGCATTGAGATACCCTAGGGAATGTTATTCTATGTGATGATATTTAGTTGAGCTTGTGTATCTATGTTATTTGTGCATGTACTAAGTTGATGTATATATGGCTTTAGATCTTTAGAAAAAAAAAATCTCTATTTTTTGTTGGCAATATGGTTAAGTGTTGTCATTGATGTCAACACTGTATCCCAATTGGACCTATCCTAGTTAGACTTGGTGCTTATCTTGGTTTTGGCTGTGATCCTAATCCGGTATGATCAAATCCCTTGTTTCTATTTTGGATGGTTATTCAGGATGGTTATATTCTTTTCATATTAAGTTAGTTCATGATTTGGTGCTCTAGAAGCTATCACTTTTGTTCTTGGTTGTTTTTTTCCTGGGACTAGTTAGTTCTACTGGTTAGTGATATCTGATGATATGATTCAATGTTTTTGGTCTGGCTTATGGGAATGGTTTCTAACATGCTGAAGATGTTTTTAGATCTTGTCCCAATTGTTTGGTGGCTTTGCATTGGCCAACGTGTTGATATGGTGCTCCTATTTGGATCTAGTTATATATTATGTGTTTCACTGAGGGTTTCTACCGGTTGGTGAGACATGTTGAAGATTGGTCTTAGCATGATTTTTGGTAGATAGAATTGTTTCTATATTTGAGTTAGGTCCATGATATGTAATGTACATCATAATATTGGTCTAGTGGTGTCATGTGATGTAATTTTTATAATTATGGTTTATGGGTTTAGGGTTTAGTTAGCCTTGTTTATCAAGGTTAATGATCTGTATATATAGGTGATTACACTTATGTAATTTGATGTCAATATTTTGGGTTTGCATTTATTAGAGAGATGTTTATGTGCAAACAAGGATATATCATTCAGTGAAAGTTTGTAAAGGTTTTTGGTGTTGCAGAGAAGACTCCTGAGCTTAACCGAAACAGTATCAAGCCTTAGGATATGCTACTTTCATAGTTCATTCTTTTCGGATTGTAGTCCAATGTTTTTGTAAGTCAGTGAGACTTCTCTTTGTGATGAGCAGTGCGCTCTAGGATGTTGGCATGATTGCAAGTGAAATCCCCATTGTAATTGTTTCACATGCTGCTATAGAAGTATTATCAAATTTTGGGTAGGGTTTTCCACCGTGGTTTTCCCATTACCAGGTTTTCCACGTCAAAATATTGGTATTTTGTGTATTGTGCTTTCATGTTTTATCTTTCATTGTGTTGGTTTCTTTGTGATTTGGTATAAAGGCTATAATCTATAATAGTTCTGATTTTTGATAGAAAACTAATTCAGCACCTCCCCCCCCCCGTCTCAGTTTCTCCTGGTATCAAATTTGTCTAACAATTGGTATCAAAGAAAGGTTCTCTCTATAGAATCTTAACTAGTTGAGGAGATCCAATGGCATCAGTATCTAGTTCTATATTCAAACCCTTTCGGAAGGAGAGTCCTAGATTTGATGGCACAAATTACATAATATAGATGGAGCGAATGAAGATTCATCTGAGATGTGTTGGAGATGATGTATGGGAGATAGTGGAGAAAGGATATATACCTCATGAACCTAATTGTGGAACATCAGCACCTGCTAATGAACACAAGAGAGCTGAAAATGATGTCAGAGAAAAGAAGCATTGTTAAGTGCCCTATCTGATGAGAAGTTGTTAAATGCCATAGAGTTGGAGAATGCAAAGCAGATCTAAATAAAAATTGAAACTCTTTATGAAGGTGACCAAGCAGTAAAGATTACAAAACTAGAAGGTTTCTGGGTGAGATATGAAACTTTGAAGGTGGAAGAAGATGAGAAGATAAGTTCTGTCATGGATAGAGTGAATGAGATTGTCATGGAAATCAAAGGTTGTGGCGGATTAGTTAGTGAGGGTGAGGTGAGGTTGTGTCAAAGATTCTGAGAGTTCTACCTCCCACATACAAGATGAAGGATACTGCAATTAATGAACTTCGAACAATGTCAAGTACCCTATTAACAAAGATACATGACATGGGAAATTGGCTTCTTTTGAGCTTGAGGAACTTGGAGATCAGAATGCTACTAAAATAGAGACTAGATTTAAACTGTCCACCTCCAGTAAGAAGAAGATATATTAGAAAGAGTTATATGCTAAAGATATGGAAGACATTGCAAGAGAAGAAAGAGAAGTTGAAGAATTGGAAGCCCTAATTTCCAGAAGATTCCCTAAAGGACCCATTGGAAGTAAGTATGAAGGAAATGTCCCATTCAAATATTTTTCATCCAATAAGATTGGTTATTTTGCTTCTAGAGGTCCTAAAAGAGTTTCTAGGAATCAAGAAAGATTTATGAAGAATTATAAGCCTAATCCAGAATATCAAACCAAACCCAGATATAGGAGGAATAAGGACAAATCATGTTATTTTGCCGGCGATAATGATTTTGCTATTACTGCTGATTTTGATGATGATGAACCTGTAAGTGGATCCGATAATGTAAGGTCCGGTAAAGATTGGGTCTTTATTGCTATCAAGAATGATTCTCTGGAACCCGACAATGATAAAAACTCATGTTGAGGAGAAGGCTTTGGCTTCTAAAATTGAAGAAAAGGATGAATGGGTTATAGATAGTGGATGCTCACATCACATGACCGGTGATAAGAGGAAATTCCTAACTCTACAAGAATTTGATGGTGGACTAGTTAGATTTGGAGATAACAAGGCATGCATGATCAAAGGCAAAGGAACAATATCCTTGGATGGTAAGACTAATATTGGCAATGTTTACTATATTGAAGGCTTAAAGAATAACCTTTTGAGTGTAGGATAGATGGTAGATAGAGGATTTCATTTGCAATTTGAAGATGGAAAATGTAAAATTATCAATAGATCTAGATTGGAGATTGCATCCGGAACTCAAAACAAAGGAAATACCTTTCATCTAAACTCTGGTGAGAAGGCATGCTTGATTTCTTAGATTGATGAAAGTTGGTTATGGCATAAGAGGATGTGTCATGTAAATTTAGATTACATAGTCAATATTAGTTCAACACAAGCTGTCAAAGATTTTCCCAAGATTGTCAAGCTTCATAATCTAGTATGTAGAGAATGTCAAATGGGTAAGCAAGTTAGAACTTATTTCAAAAGCATACATGATAGATCTAATGAAATTCTTGATCTTATTCATACTAATATGTGTGGACCGGAGAGAACTAAAAGTTTTCAAGGTGATAGATAATTTATGTTACTTATTGATGATTACTCTAGAATGATGTGGATTTCATTCTTGAGAGAAAAATATCTTGAGAAATTCATAATATTCAAGGCTATGGTTGAGACAGAAATAGGATTGAAGATAAAATGTCTAAGATCAGATCAAGGAGGTGAGTTAACATCCGATGAGTTCAACAATTTTTGTGAGAAGTGTGGAATCAAAAGAAAATTTTCTACACCTAGAACCACACAACATAATGGAATGGGGGAAAGAAAGAACAAAACAATCCTAGATGTTGCAAGAACAATGATGATGGAAGCCAAATTGCATCATATCTATTGGAGAGAAGCTGTCAGTACTGTAGTATACACTTTTAATAGAATACACATAAAAGGTGATACAAGTAAGACCCCTTATGAGTTATGGTTCGTTCATACTCCTACTGTCAGATATTTAAAAAAAAAATGGAAGTAAATGCTATATTAAAAGAGACGATGCATTAGGGAAATTTGATCCTAGATGTGATCAAGGAATATTTTTGGGTTATTCTAACAAGAGAAAAGAACATAGATGTTATAACAAGAGATTGAACAAAATAGTGGAAAGCATAAATGCCAAAGTGGATGAGAAACACGATAATTAGATCAGATCATTTGACTATGGACCAGAAGATGAATTTGTCAAATCAGAACTAACAATGCAAGAATTAGTTCCGAACATTGATAAAGTTTCTCTAGTAACATCAGAAAATTCCATAGTGAGTGTTGATGAGCAGAAAGAGTCAAAAAATCAAGAAAATTTAAAGACTCCCTAGTATGTGAAGCTGAATCATTCCAAAGATCAGATCATGGAGATAAGAGGAAAGGTATGATGATAAGAAGAAGGTTAGTTGTTGAAGAGGTATGTTTATTATCTCAGATTGAATTGGAATCATTCATTGAAGCAAGTAAAGATGAAAATTGGATGAGAGCAATAGAAGAGGAACTAGATCAGATAGAAAAGAATAAGACTTGGGAATTGGTTCCTAGCTCGCTAAAGATAAAAATATTATTGGAACTAAATGGGTTTTCTAGAATAAAATTAAATGAGGAAGGTCAAGTTGTGAGAATTAAAGCTAGATTAGTTTGCAAAGTTTATTCATGAGAAGAAGGAGTTGATTATGGTGAAACTTATGCTCTGGTTGCAAGAATTGAAGCAGTAAGATTATTTCTTGCCTATGTTGCACACAAGAGCTACAAGGTATATCAGATGGATGTCGAATGTGCCTTTCTAAATGGATATCTTGAAGAGGAAGTATACATTGAGCAACTTGATGGATTTTCTTTATCAGAGGACAGAGACATGGTTCACAAATTGAAGAAAGCCTTATATGGATTGAAACGAGCCCCCAGAGCCTAGCATGCTAGATTAGATAAATATCTTTCAAAGCTCGATTTTTGCAAAGGTAATGTTGATAGTAACTTATATTATAAGATTGGGCATAATGGCATGCTTATCCTTGAAGTCTTTTTGGATGATATCATTTTTGGAGGAGAAGAAAGTTTTTGCATGAAATTTGTTGATCATATGAAGAATGAATTTGAAATGTGTATGATTGGTGAGATGAAATATTTCTTAGGTTTGCAGATTACTTAGACTGATAAAGGTATTTTCATTTGTCAAACAAAGTATGTGAGGGAATTGTTAAAGAAATTTGGACTTGAGAATTCTAAACCTGTTGGTACTCCTATGATAACCGGTTGCAAATTGTCAAAGGATGATGAATCTCCTAGAATTAATCCAAGCAGATATAAGTCAATGAATGGTGGATTGATGTACTTAACTTAGACTAGACCTGATATAATGAATGTTGTTTGTATTGCCTCTATATTTCAGTTAGGTCCTAGAGAAACTCATAATATTGATGTTAAAAGGATATTCAGATATTTAGAAGGTACATCAAACTATGGGTTATAGTATCCAAAAGATGATGATTTCAAACTATGTGCCTACACAGACTCTGATTGCGCAGGAGATGTGGATGACTAGAAGAGCACTATAGGTGGTGCATTCTTTCTTGGGAAGAAATTGGTTTCATGGCTTAGCAAGAAACAATCATGCACTTTATTATCTACTATCGAAGTTGAATATGTAGATGTTGCAACTAATTCTACTCAGATCTTATGAATGAAATAAACGTTGAAGGATATAATGATAAGTTATAATGAGTCTATTATTATTAACCGTCATAATATTGTTGTTATTGATATGTCAACAAATCTGGTCTTTCATTCCAAATCAAAACACATTTGTTTAAGGTACAATTTCTTGAAGAAAAAGGTTGAAGCAAAGGAAGTCAGGTTGGTTTATGTGCCTACTAAGGAACAAATTGCAAATATTCTAACTAAACCATTGCCTAACTATACTTTTGAATATATCAAAGATTAGTTTGTGGTCACCACCCCTCCAGAAGAGACCTAGAGATGCGGGAATGCTTCAATTCAGTGAGCTTATCAGACATACTTTCTGATTGGGGTTGATGATGTTGTTGCTCAAGGGGAGTAGTCAACTGTTTGGTTTGGTATCTGTCCTTTGTCATTGATGTAAAAGGGTGAGAGATGGTGCTCATGTGACAAACAAGTAATCTTTGGAGAAGATAGTATTCATGTTAATCTTAGGGGGAGATATATTTCAGATCAATCTTTGGAGATTTTTGGCATTCTTTGGCACTTGGATGTTTTTCACATTCAGTGTTTCCATCGATGCCAAAGGGGGAGATTGTTGTAAATATGGTTAAGTGTTGTCATTGATGTCAACATTGTATCCTAGTTGGACCTATCCCAGTTAGACTTGCTGTTTATCTTGGTTTTGGTTGTGATCCTGATCTGGTATGATCAAATCCCTAGTTTCCATTTTGGATGGTTATTCAGGATGGTTATATGCTTTTCATATTCAATTGGTTCATGATTTGGTTCTCTGGAAGCTATTGCTTTTGTTCCCGGTTGGTATTTCTTAGTACCAGTTAGTTGTACCGGTTAGTTATATTTGATGATATGATTTTGTGTTTTTGGTTCAGCTTATGGGAATGGTTTCTAACATGCTGAAGATGTTTTTGGATCATGTCCCATTTTTTTGGTGGCTTCGCATTGGCTAATGTGTTGATATGGTTGTCCTGGTTGGATCCGGTTAAATATTTTGTGTTTCTTTGAGGTTTCTACCGGTTGGTGAAACGTATTGGACATTGGTCTTAGCATGATTTTTTGTGCATATAATTGTTTGGATATTTGAATTAGGTCCATAATATGTAATGTAAATCATAATATTGGTCTGGTGGTATCATGTGATGTAATTTCTATAGTCTTCGTTTATGGGTTTATGGGTTTAGGGTTTAGTTGACCTTGTTTATTAAGGTTGATGATCTATATATAGGTGATACACTCATGTATTTTGGTATCGGGATTTTGTGTCTGCATTTATCAAATTGATTTTTATGTGAGAACAAGGATATATCATTCAGTAAAATGTTGTAAAGGTTTTTGGTGTTGTAGAGGAGACTTCTGATCTTAACTGGAACTGTATGATGCATTAGGAGATGCTACTTTCATAGTTCATTCTTTTCAGATTGTAGTCCGATGTTTTTGTAAGTCAATGAGGCTTCTCTTTGTCATGAGTAGTGTGATCTAGGTTGTTGGTCTGATTGCAAGTGCAATCCCCATTGTAATTGTTTCACATACTGCTTCAGAAGTATTATCAGATTGTGGGTAGGGTTTTCCACCGTGTTTTTTCCCTTTACCGGGTTTTCCACGTCAAAATATTGGTGTTGTGTGTACTGTGCTTTGATGTTTTATCTTTCATTGTGTTGGTTTCTTTTTGATCTGGTATAAAGGTTATAATCTGCAATAGTTATGATTATTGATAAGGAAACTGATTCACCCCCCCCCCCCTCTTAGTTTTCTCCCAGTATCAGATTTGCCTAAAATTTTCTTGGTTGATTATTTTCCCTAGGGTGTTTTGACAGGCATTACATTATAAACAACTATATTCAAATTATTTTATTTTTTAAATTACAAACATAGAATACACAAAAGTAAATACAATTTATTAGTTTACATCTTTCATAATTCAAAACACATATTTCACTTTATATTCATTCAATTTTAAAAATTGAATTAGCATTGGCCATTTCCTTCATAAAAGTGTAACACAAATTTGTACTTTTATCCAAATGTTTAACAACAATCATCTTTAAAATTAGGGTTAGTCAACAAATACAACTCAACAAAACACTCAATGACCCTCCAACAATCAATGATGTTTTAAGAAGAAAATTCATGCCCCTCAAGGAACCCATTCAATTGAATCTTTAAAGAAGGTTTTACAATCAACCAATGTCCATCTCTATATCTTTATCTCTCCTCCTATCCATCTCTATCTCCATATTTACCTCTATCTTTCTATCTATATCTATCTCCTTACCCTGTCTCTCTCTCGCTCTTCCCCACCCTCTCCTCTCTCTCTCTCTCTCTCTCTCTCTCTCTCTCTCTCTCTCTCTCTCTCTCTCTCTCTCTCTCTCTCTCTCTCTCTCTCTCTCTCTCTCTCTCTCTCTCTCTCTCTCTCTCTCTCTCCCCATTGAAAAATTGCATGACCTTTTTAGTAATGCATCCCAACTATGTTTTGATCCAAATGATTTTGTCACATATAGTTGATTTGATGTTAACTATTACTGATTGGCACTTAACTTAATATGGTTTCAATACCTAACTAGGACTACTCGCACATTTATTTTGTGTGTATATTCTAACATTATTATTTTTTTTGTGCATTTTCTATGATATTTTTAACTTGGCACAAGTAAATCCAAAATAATAATGGACAAAAATATTTGGATGACTATATAATAATGAGAGAAAAATAATAAGATCGCTTCTAGTTTCTAAGTGGATTGATAAAGACAAGGGAGAAAAGCTTGAGTATTTCGAATGGTTTGATTTTCAAGCAATAACATGATATTCATAATACCCTAAATATTCTATCCAACTATGATAGGGTCCATAGTCCATCTATTCCTAGATAACATCATTTGTAGCCTAAGCATGCCATCTTAGCTCATCCTTATTCCATAGCTGACTTAATTACTAGATTTTGTTTAAAATTGAGACTATAAATGATCAGTACACATAAATAGGTGTTGGCAACTCTAGGTTTTGCCAGCAATTTGAAATCCACATTATTTATGCATATTATAAAACACACAAGGAGACATTATTTTATGCATACACTTCAATGGAAATCATAGTGAACATTGGAAAATGCATGATTGCATTTGCCTTCAACAACACATCATTTTACACCAAAAATTTAAAAAAGTCACGATACTGGAAAAAATGTAAGGCCAGTACAAAACACAACTTGATTGAGAGAGGGTGGAAATCTATGGTTTTAATCTAATCATTTAACTAAAGTTTTATCCAATTGCAATAGAATGTGAATTATTCATTTCAAGAACATTTGGAAAATACCTCATTTTATGCCAACGATTTGGAACACATACCATTTGAAAATACATGGTATTTAAGTGCATATTCAAAAACATATATAACACTTACAAAACATAAGTTGATTGAGAAATAGTGCAAATCTATGCTTTTAATAGAAGAATTTAACTATAGTGTTGTCTACTTCCCACATAATGTAAACTATTCATTTCAAGCACATTTGAAAAAATATTGTTTTATGCTAACATTTTGGAAAACACATCATTGACAACACAGTGTTTATTTATATTTTCAAAAACACATTAGTAGTTATGATACACAAGTTGATTGAGAAAGGATGCAAATATATGCTTTCAATAGAAGCATTTAACTACAATGTTGTCCACTCCCCATTGAATTAAAAACTATTCATTTCAAGCACATTGAAAAACACCTTGTTTTATGTAGATGGCCTAAAAAACACATTATTGACAAGACATGGTGTTTCTCCATGTGTTTATAAACACGTATGATAGTTACGATAGACAGGTTTATTGAGAAAGGGTGCAAATCTATGCATGCTTCAATAGAACAATTTAACTATAGTGTCCTCCATTTCCCACATAATGTAAAATATTCATTTCAAATAAATTGAAAAGCATCTTGTTTTATGCCAATGGTTTGGAAAACACATACTATTTGAAAACATATGATTGGCAATATATGATGTTTCCTCATATTTTTAAAAATACATACAGTAATTATGATAGACAAGTTGATTAAGACATGGTGCAAATCTATAGTTTCAATAGAAGCATTTAGTTATAGTGGTGTCCACTCTCCATAGAACATAGATTATTCATTTAAACCACGTCAAAAAACACCTCCTTTTATGCGAACAATTTAGAAAACACATACCATTCTAAAATATAATATTGACAACACATAGTGTTTCCCCATATATTTGAAAACACACATGGTAGTTAAAATAGATAAGTTGATTGAGCAAGGGTACAAATCTATGCTTTCAATAGAAGTATTCAAACATAGTGTTGTCCAGTCTCCATAGAAGGTAAATTATTCATTTCAAGCACATTTGAAAACACCTCATTTTATGTTGGCAGATTAAAAAACACACTCTCACGAGTTAAAAAAAAAACAATATATGACTAAAAAACTACTAAAACATCAATATAAATGACTAATCTTGGTCACATGACCATTAGTAGTTTATTGCCGGTCATTTATAACCTGACCAAATTTATGACTAAACTTTTTTAGTCATTTACTGGTTGTTTTGATTGATCAATTTGGTCATTGATTTGGTCATTGATTGAGTCATTAATTTAGTCATTGATTTAGTCATTTATTTATTCATGATAGTGATTTGTTTAGTCACATATTTAGTCATTAATTTAGTCATTTATTTAGTCACATATTTAGTCATTACATTAGTCATATATTTAGTCATTGATTATTGTTAAGCAATCATTTATTTAGTCATTATAATCATTAATTGTCATCGTTTGGTAGCATATTTAGTCATTTTTATTTACTGATTTTCATCCATTGGTAGTATATTTAGTCATTTTTATTTACCAATTTCCATTAATTGGTAGTAAATATAGTCATGATATGAATAATTTATTAAATACCATAAATTTTATACTGCAAAAATAACATAATATTAAACTTTAACTAAAACATAAAAGAAAATAAAAATATTACATATATCAACAAGCTACAACTATTGGAATGTACTGATATTGATAGTAAACTGAGAAGGGGGGGTGAATCAGTTTACTCACAAGTACAACAATTAATTCAATTATAAACCATACACCAATGCACGACACAATGAAAGATATATCATCAACGCACAACACACATAACACCAATATTTAGACGTGGAAAACCCAGAAATGGGAAGACCATAGTGGGAAACCCTACCCACAATTAGATGAATATTCTGTAGTAGTATTATGAATAATAACAATGGGGTCTACACTTACAAATAGGTCAACAACCTAGAGCACACTACTCATCACAAAGGGAAGTCTCAATGACTTACATAAACATCAGACTACAATGCAGAAAGAAATGAACTGTGAAAGTAGCATCTACTAATGCCTGATACAGTTCTAGTTAAGCACTAATGTTTGCTCTGCAATACAAAACCTTTCCAACCTCCATTGGAATGATATGAATCTATTCACACATAATCCTTTCTCTGATAATGCAAACATAACTACCCATAACCGTCGATCCTGAAATTGCATGAACATGTCATATATAAATACAGATCATCAACCTTATTGACAAGGTCAACTAAAGCCTAAACCCATAAACCCATAATTATAAAAATTAGATCAAATGATACCACCAAACCAATATTATGATTTACATTACATATCATGGACCTAAATCAAATATCCAAACAATTATATCCACCGAAAATTCCGCTAAGACCAAAATCCAACACACTTCACCAACCGGTAGAAACCCTTATTGAAGTAACATAAAGTTTAACCGAATCCAAATAGGACCATCACAATAACACGCCATCTAATACAAAGTCACCAAGTGTTGGGACACGATCAAGAAACACCTTTAGCATGAAAGAAACCGATTCCATAAGCCAAACCCAAAATCTACTAACTAAATCACCAAAACAACATACCAGTAAAGCTAACTAGGATAGCAGGGGTAAGCTGGTAAAGGCAAATACAAAAAGCAATAACAACCAAAGTACCAAATCATGAACCAACAGAATATAGAAAGCATGTAACCATCCAAAATAAGCATCCAAAACCGATTCGAGAGATCTGATCATATCGGATCAGAATCACAACCAAAACCACGAAGATCACAAAGACTAACCGGGATAGTCTCCAACCCGGATATAGTGTTGACATCAATGACAACACTTAACTAAATCCAACATATGGCCAACAACACCATGCTAGAATTAAAAGATTATAAGATGTCAAAGTTGTCTAAGAGTATATATGTAAATATAATAATAAATTTCAAAGTTGTCTACGAGTTTCCAACTCTTTCAAATACACCATGTTAATTAAGACCCCTGAACAACACATTCAAAATACTGCATAAAGCAATGAGCGAAGATGTCTAACAAGTAGTATATGATGCAACCTTGTGAGGAAATACTAGTGTACGGGACATATTTGTTTCAAGCCAACACTGATTGCAACCAAGGTTAATATCTCCCAGAAATGGAGATTTATTTGTTGGCTCTAACTGAATAATCTTGCCTGAACAATTTGATCCATTTCGCAACAAAGCTACATTTTGGTCAGAAGACGTTAGCTTCTGCTAGTATCTAGATAATCGAGCACCCATGCTAGCATTTCCTAATAAAATAGGTCTTTATTCACAGTACCTACATTGAATATAAATTAAGTAGTAAGGTATTGCAAGCAATATTAGTCTAAAATAATAACAACATTCAAAACAATCACAATCTAGCTATAAGAAAACATCGATTACTAAATTACAAAGAAAGATCAAACCTTAGTCAAAACTTGTCACAAACATAAATCGGATTTTTAAAGCATGAAACACTAGAATTCACAAATAAGTTGGTTATAAATTAACAAGCCACTTTTGGACACTACTTTGCAGTTCATAACATAAAATATTCATGAAAATATATATGTACTACGAAATCTTATAGAAGATTGCCTCTACAAAAAGCTGAAACAACTTCTACCAGAGATGCAAACCAATATGATAGAATACTATATTCAAAAACACAAAAGCAATTAGTTATAGGTCATCAGTATGAACTTAAAGTTTGCATACAATTCTATACCATTACGAAATTATAAAAAATAAAAAGGATTGATCAATCATAACATGGTTGATTACACAAAAAACTACACTGAAACAAGGGGCGACATATAATGAAGCACTCCTACAAAATAGTAGACAACTTCAAGAGGGTCCAACCTTAAATATCCTAGACAATATCTCAAATGAGATCCAAGTCAATATTTTGTCCATATATTGATTCTTCCAATCCTCATTTTTTCTATAGCAGCTAGCTCAATTAAATATATCATCAGGCTGATCAATAATAATAGTCACATGCATTTACCAAATATACAAACCCTGACTATTATATTAGGTACATAACACTGGGCCTTCCCTTTCAAATGCTTCAACGCAAACCATGTAAATATGAAACTTTTACATTCAAGTTTTGTGCTTAATTGCCACCATGCTTGATTATGCCGTGTATGCCTACCTCTTATGTTGGGTTAATTACTGCTAGAGAAGGATAGCCAATTCAATACAATAATTATGCCATGAATGTAAACATAAAATTATCATCCTTCATTTTAACATTTGGAAACTATGGTTTTATGTTGCCTCAGTGTAGCATTCAATGTATGCAATTATGGAATGAAAACAATCTTGAACTTTGGTTTTGTATGGTTTTAAACCCAAACCATTTATCTAGTATAGCTAAGGCAATTCTCTTTAAGATAATCAAAACATTTATTTTTGTTAAAATCAGGTGCCATATGGTCAGTAAAAACATGGCAAAATAACACCTCAATAGACAAGCATTAACCCTTGTAGATCAATTCCTAGAGAAATCCTACATCACCATTTCTACAAGAACAATAAATCAACTACAAACAACACTTGGTCATTTTTGGCTTCATTGTCTGCAATCTGATGGCCGGTAGAGAATGCACAATTTTGATTACACAAAATGCTCGCTTCTTTGTATTAGATTTATGTTGTTGCTGAGAGCTTTTCTGAATTGAATAATATTTGTCATTAAGATATTGAATCTAGCAATGGAAGCAACTTGATTCGCATGCTCTACTATTTCACATGTTTTAGATGAGGGAGAAATAAAGATAGTTGTTGCATGAGTCCATAAATGTCTACCTTCTTTAGCATCTACTATCTCAAACAATATTTGGTCATCTTGAAGATTGAAAATCAATTTAGCTATTGGAGCATCTTCACTTCCTTCACAAATAATCTTATCCACCCAAGAACCATCGAACAAATCACTATTTTGCAAAGAAAGTTTTTTCTCTCCAAATGTTGCTTCCCTAGATTTTGATTACAGGACACAAGCTCCCAAATGAATATGAAATGAACTTCTTGCCATAGGATCCAAAGTTGGATTTAAAAAGACAAAAAGAAAATTTGGATCCCATGAAACCTTTCCCCACTCCCCCTCTTTTATTTAACCTGTCTGGTCTACAAAACATCCATTTGTCGCCTGTAGCACTCATGATGCAAACAGATTTACATTGTTGAATCCTGAAACAAGACATAATAATGAACATGGATTGTCAAAATCTAATGTCCATAAATAATTTATTTACTCAATCAAAGGGAAGATTAACATTCACTAGAAATAAAATACAAAACTCCTAAAACCCATAAATCTGAAGCATTAAATTGTAATGAACAAAAATATGACAAAAAAATGCAATATTAGCATTTAACTTTATACTTAGAATCATGAAGTGATGGCATACATTGTCACAACTATCTCATTATGCTTGTTTCTCAAAGGTCATCTAATAAAACTAGTTATCAACTATCCTGAAATATGATATTCCTAAATTAAATGACATAGAATAGCTATAAACTTTCAGCTATGAATAAAAATCTGTTGTCATAACCTTGCACTATAGAGTAGTGCCTACAAGTCAGCTCAAAAAATACTAGCAAAGTATATGTTATAACATGATTAGCTTTCCAACATTAAGAGTTGACGAGGAAAGAACACAATATACATTCATCTTATACAATGTTAAAAATAGAAGATAAAAGGTCACATTGATAGCTCATGAAGATATGGTTCTCTTGTGTTGCTCTAAGACTGGTGATGGTGTGCTCTGAGTCATAACAACCCAGTGTTATATTTGATCTCTAGTTTTGAGATCCATTAATTGTCTAATGGATTTCCATAAAACCAACTAGAGATTTTCATTGTGTCCTGAGAAGGTAACTACAAACATAAAACCCCATTGACTATCTTTGATCATTAAGCCTTCTTTATTTTCATTATCTTTTAAAGATGACTATTATGCCACTATTCTAACATCATGAAACTATCAGCCAAACACTCAGATCACAGTGCCTAGATCTAGTATAAAGGGCATCAATAGTGAGGATTCTTGTTGCAACGGAGGACTATATGATTCTTGGATTCGAGGAGGTAAAAAGATCAAACCTCAAAAAGCACACCACTGAGTCATTTTTGCTCACTTTAGAACAGATCCCTTCATAAGACAATGAGTTTAATAAAGAATGAGACAAAGATAATACAATCCATCATGTTAGTAGAGGTTTGTGAGATAGACAATCATGGGCTTTGCTGGTAAAGCACATGAAAGATCAGTAATAAACAGTGACAACCTTTTAGAGGAAAGTCTCAAGATCATAAACCTCCATGAGTAGAAAACAGTCCATCAAATGAAGGAATCTAAAACAAGGAGATTGCATTACATTGTCTAGGACAATGAGCTAGATAGTAAATAAGGAAGGCAAGTTATGACAAAGTTGTGACAAAGAAACAGTCATTATCATCACATTGAAAACAGAGAATGATAGAAAGGAAGATCACTATCACAAGAAACAAAATTTTGGAGCAACCAAGGTCATTTCACAATCATAAAACAATATAGACCAGATCATCAAAATAGAAAAAAAAATAGCATCAAGCTAGAGAAGTCCATTCAGGACAAAAACCAGTCCTAAGGCATACAAGGATAACGAATGAATGTCCTTATAAAATCTCTTCAGCGCACCATAGAATGTTGATATCATTGTCTATGATTTACATAGAAATCCTGGTTGTGAAGGTAACAATGATCTAAGGAAGTTGGGGTAGACCTAATGATGAATATAATGTAAATGGCATAAGAAGTGGTCATTTTGTAATAAAGCATTTAAAAGGAATCATTAGTGCAAGAATAGTGAACTTGTCAAACACAATCATACCAACCTCTACAAAAGATAGCAAAGTCTGAGACAAAGTTCAGACATAATCATAAAAGACAGAATGTAATGAAAGACATATTTATAACAATGATAATCTACAGTCACATAGCAAGCAGAGACATCCCAGAGGATAGTCAATGCTTTGAAAATTCCAACTATCAAGTCAAAATTCAAAGAAATTCTGAAACAAGGTTACAGGTCACCAAGGAACATCATGAACAGTCAAGAATACTTATGACAGTAAGGTAGTCTTCAAAAGTAATCTATTTCTCTAGAAGAACATATTTGACACGAAGGTGAGCATGATCGAGAGTATGCTGGCAACAACAATGAAAGAAAACTGAGAGGGGGTGAATTTATTTTCACCGAATCTAACAAATTAAGCACAAATTCAATTCTAATCAACTGCAACAATAACAAATATAAGAACAATAACAACAAAACACATAACACCAATATTTTGACGTGGAAAACTTGGTTAAAGGAAAAACCACGGTGGGAGATTACCCACAATAAGATTATACTCTGCAGTAGTATGTGCAAATATTACAATAGGGAATGCACATGCATCCAGGAACACTGCCTAGAGCTCACTACTCAAAACAACAAAGGGCTACAACTGAGGGAAGGATCACTGCCTTACAAACATTGGACAACAATCCAGAATTACATGAACTGAAATAATAGCATCTCCTAATGCGTGATACTAGTTTTGGTTAAGCACAATTGTCTTCTTTGCAACTCTTCAATCTCTGCTCAAACACTTCACCGAAAGATAAATTCACTTTTCTTGCACATATAACACTCTCTGATAATGCAGACACTTCACCTATATCCAAATTACATGAATATCAAACCTATTTATACAAATCATCAACCTTGATAACAAGGTCGGCTCAACACATAAGACATAATTACAAAATTACATCACACGATACAATAATCAACCATTGGACCAATACAATATCACCAATGACATAGCATGGACCCAAATCAAACCCTCAAATACGCAACACTGCCAAACAACATGCCAAAATCAACCGCAACATGCTACACCACCGAGAATGTCACACAACACAAAGAACATCACCGAACCCAAAAGATCTTCAATACTGCACACAAAGATCAATGTAGACCACCGAAACAAATAGGACATGATTAGGAAACACCAAAAAGAATGGTAGAATCATCCACAATAGCTGCACCAACACACTTATTCAAATCTTCATCGATCAACACACTGATACTCAAGAACACTCAACAGCAGCAACTACAACGAAGAAAGATAACTTGCGGAGCACCAAATCATGAACCATCTGAAATGTAGACACACATTATCATCCCAAATACTCTCCCAAATCCGTAACTCAAGACCAGATGACATCGGAGCACAATGGATCAAATACCATACTCTGCCAGCCACTAAATAGAAAAAACCAAACCTCAAATCGGATTAAATGATATGAACAATTAAACTTCCAGATCACTAAAACCAATAGAGAATGAAGTATCTCTAGTGGATTGATATGCTGAATCCACTAAATCAACCAAATCATCTCTCTGCAATCAGTAGAGCACCAAAACATAGGAATATGTTGACATCAATGACAACAACATATCCTAGCAACAACAATATCCAATAAAGTATGATAGACAATGAACAAGGTTAGATACGGAGATAAAAATGCAATCCAAATACCTTATAGTAGCAGCATGAGCAAGTAAAAACATAATCTTCATAAAGTCTGAGATCATTCTAATACCAAGCTTTTACACCATGAAGCATCCAAGATAAACCTAGGAGAAGGCATTGTGACTTGAAATTTTGAAGAGTATTTATAAGGTGTATTGTAGTCAAAGCAACAATGAGTGTTATAGCAGTACAATATTGTAAGTGAAGTGAATTATAGATAATATACTTGTGCAATCATTAAATACAGTAGAGAAAGACATTCATTATTTTTTAGAGAGAGAAAATTCGAGGAAAGGTTCAAATCAAGGTCACACTTAAGGCATAATAGACATTGATTAGTAGACTTTGACAATAGAGGACAAGATAAGACCTAAGATTATTTTGTTGTCATTCAAAGTATCAATAACAATAGCAAGCTTGAATAGAAAACAATGCTCAATTCTAAAGCTTCAAAGGATTTTGACTTTGTTATCACAGAGTGTGAAGACAAAAACATGAGAAGACCGAGCCAACTTGTCAAAAACTAGAGGACAAACACCATCATTGATCATTTTTGCCCTTCTAACACCTCGCTTGACTCTTACTCCATTTCACTGTCATGGCTTATTTTTGTTGCTTAGCACAGACCTCAAGACAAGAAGACTACTTTTCATAACATGCCATGCCTATCTCTTTGTATGTTGCAAAGATGTCTTTTAAGAGGCCTTACTTCAATCACATGGCTTCTCTTAAATACCCTTTAGACTGCCAAAGGTTGCTTTAATCCTTTGATATAATGTTGTTGTCCCTTCATATATCCGTTCTTTGCAAGGGCTATCACCATGTCTTC
This sequence comes from Cryptomeria japonica, assembly GCF_030272615.1. Lineage (NCBI taxonomy): Eukaryota > Viridiplantae > Streptophyta > Pinopsida > Cupressales > Cupressaceae > Cryptomeria > Cryptomeria japonica. The sequence continues at coordinate 205,324,659 of NC_081412.1, read as the reverse complement.
TTTGTAATGCACTATGGTTGTGTGCAACCTTTACTCACAATCACTGCTTTGTGGTATTAAGTCTGCTCCTTGAACCGTGTATTCAAAGATGTGATCATGCTCAGGCATGCAAAACCCTTCATACTTGTCTTTTACTGAGGACTGTGATCTTCACACCTCTTCAATGTAAATGAAGTTGTTGTCTCCATGAATCTTTGTTGAATCTTTGATGTCTTGACTGTTAATAAGGCTCATGTTGCTCACTGTCCTACAAGCCCTTTGTGATATGCATTTACTTTCATCACTTTGATCTCTCTATCATTCTCTGTGACATTGTCATCAACATTTTTATAACTGTATATGACTTTTAAAATACTCATTCTTTGATCTTTAATGCTACTGTCACCCTGTATGTATACTGTCTTTGTGCTTTGCTCATTAGCTCTTCATTGGGACTGCTCTAACCATGTTCTCAGTGATCTACTCTTGAAGATGATGCATGATAGTGACTGTGTTCTAGAAGAATATTTTAAAGTTGCTACTAACCATAGGTCTTTGTGAATTGATCAATACTTTCTTGAGGATTTCTTTTATCAGTGGTGAGTTCTTTAAGATAGGGCTGCGATCTTCAATGGATGTGACAAGCTATAGAATGCTGCTCTGGACTAATGAAAAATTAACAAAAACTATGAACTAGGTTAGTGAGAAATTTATTGAGTTTTTTCTCCTTCTCGTTTCCTAATTTCTGTGAAACAATCTTAAGAACCTAGATCATAATTTTCAGGATATGATTAAATCTCGAATTCTCCCTCCATGACATTGTTATCATTCATTTCTCTGTGTCCACTTGTTTACCTATGCTTGGTGAATGCTAAGGCTTTGATGCTCTTATTGTAGCAGCTCTATGACTGTTATGACTCGTATTGTCACTGCCTTCTCACTTTGATTTGCATGATTGAATCTTTGTTTTTAAAAAGATTGCCAAATGATAACTTGGAACAAGGATGTGAAGACATTGATACAAATCTATCCACTTCATGTTGCAATAATGGCTATGTCTTCTTGTACTAAACAAGTATTGAAATGATTATATTAGATTCATATCATTCTCTCCCTTTAGGTAGTGAATTAACATCATTGTGTTATGTGTCAATTCACCTTTTATCCACTTTGGTGTTGCAACCTATTTATTCAATCAAAACTCACTCATTCATCTAACATCATGCTTTACATGACCTTACATTTTGAGCAGAAGCTGTGACTGAAACCTTAAAGGTTATTCTTGCTCTTTGTAACTAGGTAAGATGGGTTCGGATTGCCTTAAGGCAACATCCCAACCCATATAGGACTGGGTCCTATCCTAAAGGGGTAACGTGCCCCCAAGTTAAGCTCAGCCCCATACCCTCACGCCACCCTAAAATACACCACGCCTCAATAAATAAATTGGCGCCAAAAGGAGGAAGGCCGACTTGGATTTAATAAAGATTAAAGACTCATATAAATAAAGATCAAATGAAAACTCAAATAAATAAATAATTTCCTCATGCAATTAGTGAATTAGCTCTGCTAATGAAAGTGCGAATTTATCCAAGGATTGTGCGAATTTGTCAAGGATTGTGCGAACTTGTCCAAAAGGATATAGGCCTCTTTTGGTGCAGACTTGAAGTGCTTAGAAGTGCAGATCTGACATACAAAAGGGATCAGATCTGGAGAAGCAGCTAAGTATTGTATTTGTGGAATTAAGAGAGAATATATAATCTGACCTGTGGGTCTTTAATGCTAGGTTTTTCCTCCTTGGAGGTTTTCCCAGGGTATTTGTGTTTGTCTCTTGTTTACTTGTTTCATTTATGAGTTTATTGAATTATGGTTTACTAAAATATTACAAATCTGATTAACAAACTAGGGCATAATTAAAAGACATAAATCTGATTACTTAACATGGTATCAGAGCTAAGGTTATGCTAACCCCCCGATTTCAATAAGCTCTTACCTTCAGGTTGCTGTTCATCTTTTATTAAAATAATGACAGGGGTGAAGTTAGAGGGCATCATTGGGTCCTCATCAAGGAGTCATTCTTTAATTCATTAAAGATTGTGGAGATTCGAGTGAAGAACCAAAGAAGTAACTAATATTTCTACTTTCAGAGTTTTAGATCTCTAGAATGTAAAGTGTATACTGTGGAGTTATTACCTTATTCAGACCTTCAAAGTTGTTGATTTTCATAATTGGTCTAAACCCTAGATTGGTATATATTTCATGATTCTTAACCCTTGATGTGATCCGATCCAATTTTAATAATGATTTAATCTTTGATGGTATGGTAGATTTATTTTGCTACTAGGCATCCAACTGCTATTTTGTATTGCTAACAAAATCAGTTGTATTCCCACCAATCTTCAAACCCTAGCTGACTGTGCTAAGGCACATCAAGAGGAGATTGCGAATTATGGATTTTGAAGATAGACTGCAAAGATAGTTTCTTTTGGGGAAGCTTTCAGTTCCAATGTCAGTGTCATCTAAACATCAACAGGTGTATTTTTTTCTTAATTCTTTATTAACTTTTTGATGAGAGACTTTATGATAATTGAAGGTTAAGTATTCCTATTAAATAACTTTGTCAATTTGTTTATATGGGGTTTCTTTGTCAAGTTGTAATAATAAGGGTTTCATTATCAATATTTGCTTCTTATGGGTTTGTAAAACCCCTGTTGGGTTGTGTGAAAGGAAAATGATATTCTCTTTGAATTAACCCATGTTGGGCCAATCATGTTTTGAGGTTCCCTATGATAGGTGTTTATCCTTGTAGGTCTGCAAGCAAGTTTGTGCCTGTGTTATCCTGAGTTACCATCCTTATATCATCCCTGTTGCATTCGAGCTCATGTCATTAAATGTTGTGACAAAAGCAGTTTTATTATGTGTCAGTTATCTGTTAAAATAACTGCATGACAGGTTGCTTTCAGTTAATTGGTTATGATGATGCTCTTTCCTACATAGTAGAAGTTAGAATGTATTGTTGATTTCTTAGGATTTTCGTTTTTTATTGGCAATCTTGTTGTGTAATCTCTTGATGGAATTTATCCTCATCTTATCTCAACAATTATGCTATGGGTCCACCTTATTGAAAAATAGATGGACAGGATCCTTGAGATTAACATAAAAGATTGATTGTGCAGAAGTTAAGGAGGAGCACCTCCTTCTGAGTTGGTATACTCTAACCTATGATGGTTGATCACCTTTTATTATGAGTATTAGCATGTAATTCTTTTCTTGAGTCGAGCATTTTCAATTTCATCATAGAGTATGATTTACTATCCCGGAGTATAGGAAATTGATTGGATCTTTTAGTGGCTTGGAATGCTTCTGAAACAGGGCATACTAAATCTTCAAGGGAAATTATTGGGATGGACATACACTCAAAGGAAGTTCAAGTACTTTGGAAGCTTTGATTGGACGTAGCTACTGCTAAGAGGGAGTTCCAGCTATTTTGGTATATCGTAAGGGGTTATGAGATTCAGGTGTGCAGATTGAAGAAAGCCATGTATGGCCTCAAACAAGACTCTCATGCTTGGTATGAAAGAATACTTGTTAAGTTTAGAATTTTGTAAAATGATGCTGACTCTAACATCTACTTTAAGTCATCCAATAATGAAATGCTAATTATAGTTCGATATGTGAATGATTCATTTCTTACTGGTAAAGATGAACTTATCATTAGATGTAAGAAAGAACTAGCTTCAGAATTTGAAATGAAGGACTTAGGTTTAAAACTTTATTTTCTAGGTCTAGAAGTATGGCAAAGGTCTAACGAAATTTTTCTAAGTCAAGGAAAGTATACTATTGATATTTTGAAAAGAATTAGAATGATGGATTGTAAACCCATGTCTACTCCTATGGAATCTAACTTAAAGAAGTTAAGTGTTTCTGCAGCTAATTCTAATTTTGCAGATCCATCAGAGTATAGGCAGTTGATTGGATCACTGATGTATCTAGTTAACACTAGACCAGATATATGCTTTGCAGTGAATGCTCTCAGTTAGTTCATGAGCTTGCCCAAACATGTTTATCATGTTGCAGCCAAGCACATCCTAAGATACTTGCGAGGCACAGTTGATTATGGGCTGAAGCTGCTTAAGTTCAGATTGGTAAAGAAGTGTTACAGACAAGGAAAACTCGTCAAGCATTCACCCACTGCGATCTCTTGGACCTACAGGGACAGTCCTCAGTTGCATTAAGTATTACTGTAGATAAATACATTGTTGCAAGTGTTGCATCAAGACAAGCAGTGTGGTTTCTCAAAGTTCTTGTTGTACTATTTTGATTTATTATCAGGGTTGTATATTGATGCCTGACAATTCAGTGTTTTATGGCAGGACAATCCTAGGTTGCAGATGTTCTCACCAAGTCTCTTGAAGCTTGAGATAGACTTGGAGCTGTGGAGAACACCGTCTTGGTTGAGAGGGAGTCTCAACCTCTGTGATACATTGTATTGTATCAACCATCCTTTGCGGGCAATGTAAGATGGTAGAAAAGATCCTCTCCACCCTCTGCAGGCAATGTAAGGTGGATCCAATCTATGCTTGTGTGTGAGCTGGAAGACTATGTTATGTAGTTTCATTCTATGCTTGTGTGCAAGATGGAAGACTACAATATTCTGATTATGTCTATTCCATTTCTTGCTTGTGTGCAAGATGGAAGATTATGATGTTACATTCTTCTTTGGGAGAAGACTGAAGTAACGAAAATGAATGATGGATATGCGTGATCGATGGCATGGAAAGACTCCATGATGTGCATGAATAAATTCTGTATGTATTCATGACTTGCAAGTGTGCATGTTAAAGTTTGAAGTCATCCTCCACAAGCATTACAAGATGGATACTATGGGATATTGTGCGAAGAGGTGCAAAGAGGCACCATTCAGCTAAAGTATATTAGAACAAATGAACAGGTTGGAGATATCCTTACCGAACCCTCATCCAAAGTGAAGTTCGAATACTTCAGAGACAGACTTGGTATTGTGGAAAACGGAACTTTGATTGAGAGGGAGCTCCAATCTGAGTGACTCTATCTGCAGTACCTTGATCATTGTTTGCTTCTGTGCAAGAATGAATTGTGTCCAATCTAGGCTTATGTGCTAGATGGAAAATTGTAATTATGTAAAGACCCACTTGTGTATTACACTTTCTATGCTTGTGTGCTAGAACCATCCTATGCTTGTGTGCTAGGTGGAAGATGTAATTCTATGCTTGTGCGCTAGATCCATTCTATGCTTGTGTGCTAGATGGAACTCTAAAGGTTCAGATTGTGTATTCTCTTCTTCCCTAGTTAAGAGGGAGTGTTGTTTGTAACTAGGTAAGATGGGTTCGGATTGCCTTAAGGTAGCATCCAAACCCATATAGGACTGGGTCCTATCCTAAAGAGGTAACGTGCCCCGAAGTTAAGCTCAGCCCTATACCCTCACACCACCCTAAAATACACCACGCCTCAATAAATAAATTGGCACCAAAAGGAGGAAGGCCGACTTGGATTTAATAAAGGTTAAAGACTCATATAAATAAAGATCAAATGCAAACTCAAATAAATAAATAATTTCCTCATGCAATCAGCAAATTAGCTCTGCTAATAAAAGTGCAAATTTATCCAAGGATTGTGCGAATTTGTCAAGGATTGTACGAACTTGTCCAAGAGGATATAGGCCTCTTTTGATGCAGACTTGAAGTGCTTAGAAGTGCAGATCTGATATACAAAAGGGATCAGATCTGGAGAAGCAAGCTAAGTATTGTATTTGTGGAATTAAGAGAGAATATATAATCTGACCTGTGGGTCTTTAATGCTGGGTTTTTCCTCCTTGGAGGTTTTCCTAGGGTATTTATGTTTGTCTCTTGTTTACTTGTTTCATTTCTGAGTTTATTGAATTATGGTTTACTAAAATATTACAAATCTGATTAACAAACTAGGGTATAATTAAAAGACATAAATCTGATTACTTACAATTCCCATATTTTTGAGTTTGAACCCTTGTCTCAAAGTTATCATAATCCGCAATGCATTCCTTGCAAATGGGCTTGACCTTAGTAATAGAATTAAGATCAAAATGTTGGCTTCTGGTTTAGATCTATTTGAACTTTTATCGCTCATTCACTAGATGACTATATTTTATTATTGTCCTATATTAGAATAAAACCCTTAGGGTTTTGAGAGAAATTATCAAGATAATAATAGAAATAACTTAGTCATAGCTTGAAAATTTGGACATAGAGCTATCTTTGAAACTCTTTCTCGCATGATAAGGAGGCTTCAGATAAAGCTAACCTTTTGTGGCTGTTTGCATGATGAGTTTGAATGCCCTATGTATGGTCTTCCTATCTTTAGGATGAGATTTGCACGAAGCTTTATGAAGGCTTCTCTCTTATGCATGAAGTCTGAATCTGAAAAACCCTTGAATGCTGCTCAACAAGTGGGTTTGAACTGTCACAACCTCTTTTACACTCCTTTTGTGAATGGTACGTGTTATTTATCTTCAACCTTTATGTTCAAGGCCGACATCACAACATCAAACTGCAGCTTACAAGAGAAGCCTATAGAAAACTATGGCTTTCTTGCTCCTTTAGCTGGGGTAGGCCAATGAAGCAAACAATGTTTGACAGTCCTTGAGGCTAGGAAATATTTGTTGAAAGGATATGAATACATTTACATTGAGGACATAGAACACCAAAGGATTGTACGGAGTTATTGAACAAAAAAACTAGGTGCACCTTAAATCTTCCATACAAAACAATGATAGTCCCTTCAAGGCACAAAAGAGCAGCAAAGGGGTTACCATAGTAGGGTAGGTTTGAGAATTCAAGCCTAAATCAAGCCAAGACATATAGAATTAAATCAAGTGCAAGAACCTTTGACAAATTGATATTGAATTAGTATGATGTGTTCCAGAAGTATTTATAAATACACCAAACAAAGTCTGGTAACCCTGATAAGCATACCTGGTATGTCGTACTGTAACCATACCCATACCTAGTAAAGTGTATGTGTATTTGTTTGGTGTATTTGTGTTTGACAAACTGATGTTGAATTAGTATAATGTGTTCTAGAAGCATGGAAAATAAATACTCTACAACAAATGACAGAATTCTTCACCTCACTACAAACTTTCACACTTACTCCTACTATGGCTGAATCCAAAGTACGCAAAAAACAATAGCCTGGCTCTAATACCATAAATTCTTGCCAAATACATTATGATAGTGCTAGTATATATAAATTGGCAAATACACAATAAGATAAATGACGTTACATTCTGGGTAGGTTCAACAACCAACCTCATTTAGCATGATGAAACAACTATTCTCCTCATTCTCTAGAATATCCTATAACATCTATTAATGTATGGGATTTAGCTATTGTAGTTGCCATGGTTCAGTAATATCTACCACTTTTGTCATTCTACTCCAAAGCTTTAGTACAATTTTATTTTTATCCTACCAAAGAATCATTATTATAGTTTAGTTTTTAAATTAATATAGGTGATCAGATATACAGATTACTATGCTTCTCAGGGTTTCCTTAACTGTTTATGGCCTAAATTGTTTGCTCAGACATATGTTGCTTCTTCTAAAAACAATAAGATTATCCTGCAGTTATTTTAAACCGTGCATGGTAGCCCTATGAATAATAAAAACTTTGTTTGGTCTATCAGAAAAACACCAATTTTTTCTTGTGATGTTACATATAATGGAAAGAAGAACCCAGATTCTAGAAAGAAATTAAATATGAACCAAAGTTGGAAAGAAAGGATAATCACAAAATATGTCCTTCTTGTTTAGCATTTCTCCCTACCATGTCAAGAATTGTGTAAAAATTCACAATTTAAAGACATGAAGACATCTGAATACATGAAACTAAATGAGAAATGAACCTTCATAATATATAATTATGTTGTTGACAATTTCCACTCATCCGGTGAATTTCGGTAGTTTCTTATTGGTCTAGGGTTTTCATTGATGGCAACTCTTCTTGGTGATTCAATCTGGTGATTGTAATTCATCCTATCCGGAAGCAAGAGTTAATCGGTAGGCAATTAACCGCTAAAATAGGGCTATCTCAATAATTTTGGTGGTTGATCTCGTGTTTTTGGTGAATGGTAAGATGCTTAGCAAGTGTGTGATTATACTCTTTTGGTTTGGTGTTATGTTTTGTTTGAGATTGAAGCCGACTTGGAGCTACACATTACACTTCTTGAAGCCGACTTGAAGGAGATTTTTTTTATGTTAAGACTGGATATATAGGATAGAATTGGCGATTGGTTTTCAGTGCAATATTATTTGTGGTGATCCATTTTGGTGCGACTGAGCGCAATTTCACGTGTGCATTTGGTTGACAAATAATCCGGTAGCTGATTGAGACAGAAACAGAGTATTTGCAGAGCGAGGACAGTTAGAGATCTTGTGCTTAACTAGAACTCATTTATGCATTATCAGATGCTACTTAAGAGTTCATTTTCCTTGTACATTCTCATTGTAATCAAATTGTAAGTCAGTGAGACTTCCCTCAAGGTTGTAGCCTTCTGGGTCATTGTAATTGAGCAATGAGCTCTAGACAGTGAGCTTGACTGCATGTGCATTCCTCTTCTATGTAATATTTATGTACTCCTGGCCATAGTATATGAATATTGTGGGTTCCAACCCCACCAGGGTTTTTCCCTTTCCGAGTTTCCACATAAAAATTCTTGTGTTGTGGATTTGTGGTTTGTTTATTACTTTCTTGTGTTCTTTTATGTTATGCATTTTTAACCGGTGGATAAAGAATAAGTTTGTGGATTTGATTTCCGACAAATCACTGACTCAACCCCCCTCTCAGTGATCTCAGATTCTGACAATTGGTATCAGAGCCTAGTTCCTCTGCAGAAGCTTAACTACTTCAGGAAGATCCAAGAGATTGAATCCATGGATTCCAGTTTGCAGAAATAGCTTTGTGTGGTACTTGAAGATCTTGAAGATGCTAAAAGAGAAGCAAGTTCCTTAAGAAGAAGGCTGAGTGCAGCTGCAAATTTCATTGAAGATCAGGAAGATCAAATTAACGATTCAAGAGAAAAGAGGATGGAGTTGATGAATAAGTTAAAAGAAAAGAAAGAGCAGAACACTGAAGATCAAAGCAAATCCGAAGAATTTGAAAAGCTTGCCAGAAAGAATGTTGTTTTGAAAAATGAGATGCAAACCTTTGTGATGAAGATGACTAAAGAGATTGAAGATCGGAAGAAGAATGAAGAAAGTCTTACTCAATCCTTAAAGGAAAGATCAGATGAATGTTACAAATTGACTTATGACAATGATTAATTGAGGCAAATTGTATCCTTGAGGGATGAGCTTGCTATTGCAAATGAATAGAAAGAAAAATTCAAAACCAGTTAAGCAATGCTTGAGGAAATGATAAACAAGCATAGACATGGAAAGGACTCTAGTGGACTTGGATATGAGAAGGGAGAATCCTCTAGATCTGGTCAGAACAATGCAAAACCTGATCAGAAGAAGAGCAAGAATCCTTCGGTAAGGAAGCCTAATGCTCATAAGTTTAATGGTAAGTGTTTTACTTACAATAAATTTGGTCACGTGGTGAGTCAGTGCAGAAGTAGGATGAATAATGGAGTGAACAACATGAACAATGTTCCTACCTTTATCGGTTAGTGTTTCATTTGCAACGACTTTGGTCATAAGTCAAATATGTGCAGAGCAGTAGTAAATAACTTTCAAAACAAAAGATGCTATGATTGTGGAATGTTTGGACATGTTTCTAACCAGTACAGGATGAGAGAAAATTAGATGAACTTTAGACCTATAAAATGGAATGGTGTTTGCAGAACATGCAACAAAACCGGTCACATTGCAAAGTACTGCAAAATCAAAAATGGTGCTATGGTAGACAAGAACAAATCAGATTAAAAGGGAAAGACAAAGATAGATGAGATCAGAGATCAACATAAGAAGATGTGGGTAAATAAGGATGAATCTAAAACAAATGGTGGATCTGTACCTGAATCCGGTGCAGAACCTTCATCTGGCAACTAGGACTTTTGGCCTTAGGGGAAGGCAAATTCATGCGAATCTTATAGTACCCCTTGATGAGATCTGTAGTCAATGGATTACAAATGGTAGAAATTGAATTTCAATTGATATCTGGGATTCAGATGGTTGATTTCAACATCCGGTAGTTTAACAGGGCATTCGATTGGATACCTAAAGTGCATTTATTTCATAGTGAAATTAGGGTTTGCAAAGTTAAAAAGACAAATAAGAGAGTTATTATTCACTTTGCGAATAATTTTTTTGGGCTATAGAACAAGGCAACCAAAGATTCCCAGGCGATCAAGAGCTAGAAGTGATCCGACAAGTGATCTAGGGCATTCGTCAGTCAGTTGAGGTATTTCTCAAAGTGCATTTCTGAGTTTGGTTTTTTGAAAATCTGAAATGGCATCCTCTTCTTCCATTCCTACACCACTAGTTGTTGAGGTCAAGGATAGAACCCAAACTGTGTTTAAGAAGCACGCTTACAAATCCATGGAGAACGACTCGATTGGAGCTTTTTCTTCCATTCCACATGGAGTTTTGCATGTAGATGATGTACGAGTCTATATTCACCATGAAATCAAGGAAATTGACACTAAGGATTTTTGGGATATCTACATTGACAAAATCATGCATGAAATCGATGACTCCAAGCCAGAATTTGTGCAATTGCAAAGAAAAGGTTTCACCCAGTTTGTGAACTTTGCGTCATTCGATGAAAATGAATGGGTAAGGTATGTGTTGAGCAGAATTCATGCTGAGTTTATATGGCTTGACCATCCCTATAAGATTACTCAAGAAGCCATTAGGACGGTAAATTTTTTGAATCAAACCGGTGACAAGCTAGGACTTCGAAAAGTCACAAACCCTACCATCAACAAGTTAACCGGTACAAAGTTTGATGGACGCTCAATGAAAATCAACACAATCAAGGAAGATGATGTTAAGTTTGTTGCGATGGTAATCGGCTACAAGGTATATCAATCTAATCGACTGAACTATGCATCTGGCGCTGCCATCCATACAACCTACCAGATGGTTAAGGAAGATGCTCATTATGATCTGTGTAGTAGACTATTGGAGGAATTGATGATAAATCTGAAGAAAATTAAGCAAGACAAAAAGCATGTTTTCATTCCTTGGTTATCTATTTGGCACTTTACTTCATGAATTAGTTCCCCAGAATTGGTAGAGTGCAGTGGGCTTTTGATAGACTAATGGCCCATCAGATCAAGTAGGGTCTTAATAATCTTGGAAATAAGGATAATCAAAATGTTCTATTGTGGGCATTCTTCAAGACTTTTTAGGTTAAGATGAAGCAGAGGGTCAGAACCCCTAAGGATATTGTGAAGAAATATGAGGGGACAATCTGTTTTACAGTGAAAAAAAATGAATGTCTCATGGAGGCAGTTCAACCCAGGATAGTGTGGATAATTCCTATGGGCTATGAGGTTAATGCAGGGACTTTGGATGCCTACGCACAACACTTGCTTAATGCTCTAGTGAATATTAAAGAAGAAAGGTTTGGAACTTGCAACGAAAAATCAATGGAACTGCACACCAAGTTCACCGAATTGGCTAGGAAAAGAAAAGTTGCTAAGATATTGGAGGAAATCCTTGTTGAGGAAGGTCACCCTCGAAAAAAAGTCAAGGTTGCAAGAGCTGCAATGTATGCAATTGAAAAGGCGAAGAAACAAAAGACTACAGAAGACACCTCCTGCTAAATCAAAACCCTCCGGTTCATCTACAAAGGGAAAGGTGTTTTGAGGAAGAAACAAAAACCCCAAAGGGAGTATGCTGCAGTTTCTCCGATAGCATCTGAAATTGAGCCAGATGCAGACATTCCCAAGGCACCAAAGAAAGGAGAGTTTGCAAGAATAATCCAGAAACCTCAATCCAGTGTTGAGGAGAAAGGTTTGAAGGAGAAGAAGGCAAAGTCTGATCCTGTACCTATAAGCAAGTCTAAGCGAGGAAGGAAGACAAAATCTAACCAAGATGAGGCAATTGAATCCGGTAAGATGAAGACCACCCAAATAGAGTATCACATTATTCCTCCTCTGTCTACTCAAGAATTAATAGATGAAATTATTAAAGATAGAAATTCTAAGAACATATTTGTATATTATGAGAATATGGATGATAAGGATAAGAGGAAGATTGAGGAAGTTGTAATTTTGCACATGGATGTATTTAGTAAAACCTTGATTGAATTAGAAAAATATCTTCCCAAATATTTCTACAGTCTGATTGATGGCAGCGGAAATTTTGCAAGTCAAATGGATAAGGAGATGAAATAAAATGAACTGGTCAATTTGTGCACTAGTATTTCTATTGAGGAGATAGACAACCTCATTTTGCAAGCAAATAAAAAGGTATTCAAGAATAAACACAGGGTAAATAACCTAATGGTGGGAAGGGTAGAAGAAATAACAAAAGAAACTATTGAAATCTGGAAGAAATTTCTCAGTGAGAACTGACTACCCATGAATTCCCCTCCAGATGTGGACTCACAAGAGGTAGTCACTCAAACAGAGGATCCTTCAGTGCATGATAAGGTAGAAGATACACAAGATGTTGCAGGGCAACAAATTTTGGATTCAATGGAGGTTGAGATAGAGAATACTCAGGATGAACCGACTGAGATAGAGGTTGGTGCACCAAGTGGTGACACCGATGCATAGAAGGCACCCATTGCGGATGAAAATAATGCTAAGAAGAAGGAAGACGAAAAATAGGAGAAACCGGATAAAGGGAAGCATAAGGTAGCGGAAAAATCCGATCCTTATGGAAATTGACACATCAAAAATACAAAGCCGAGGGAGATTTTCACAGTTTAATATCAATTTTGACAAACCATTCAATCAAATGTCTCTAGCAGAAAGGATGATTGTTGTCGCTTCTCTCCAAGCACAAGCTAGTTAGGAGTTAGCACAGTCAAAAACAGAAGATAAGAGACTCATTGAGAAAACGGTTTCAATTTTGGAATAGGTTGTACGGAAACTACAACTTGATGCTAATGCCAGTTCATCCAGTAAGCTTCAGAACTTGATAGATCATATATTAACTCAATTTGATTCTTTGACCAAGGCATCAACTCAGAAGGCTATAAGATTCCAAAGTTCAAACATTTTTGTGAATGATCAACAATGATAAGGTACATCTTGAAAACGAATTAAAACTAATTGATAAGGCCTTAACAAAAGGTGGTAAAATTTATGTCTTGTCTAGTTTTGACAAATTTTACTATTGAAATAGACAAGCAGATAGATAATTGTAAAGGAAAGTTAGCTCATATTGCTCAGGCTTATGATCCTATAGCTAACTTAACCAATAGTATTGAAGGCCAAATTTTGACTATTATGGAGTAGATTAGGAATTTTGAGAAGGAGAAGGAGAGAATGGTTAGGCAGACAGGTGAACTCCAGAACCTAATTGGTCCCCATTTAGACACCTTAGTGTACCATAAGATGGACTGCATTCAAAACATGTCTCAGGAGACTCTCACTTAGATTGTAGCTATATAATTTCATGCTTATGTTCTGAATGGTTTTGTTTCCATTTTGGAGAAATTGCGGGTAGGTTGGAGCACCTATCTTGGGTTCCTCAAGATGGCATATGCAGATATACTTAAGCATGTATAGATTTGATCATCCGGTGTGTGTGTATATATGTACAGGCAATTTTGTTGCACACCCTATCTTTGGCATTGTTTTCAAAGGGGAGAGATGAGGTGAAAAATGTATAGACTGATTGTGTATGGACTGTACAATTCGGTGATGCAGATTTTTGGGTTATTGATCTAAGGGAAGCCTTAGAATTCTTTCATTCTTTTTCATCCGGTGTACAGGTTTCATAGGTTTTCAACACCTATTCCTTTTTCACAAGTGTTGCCATTAATGCCAACGGGGGAGATTATTGACAATTGACACTCATCCGGTGATTTCTAGTAGTTGCTTATTGGTTTAAGGTTGTCATTGATGGCAACTCTTCTTGGTGATTCGATCCGGTGATCATGATTCATCCTATCTGGAAGAAAGAGTTAACCGGTAGGTAGTTAACTGGTAAATCGAGGCTATCTTGGTAATGTGTTGGTTTGGAATGACTTCCAATTATTGCGGTAATTTTGGTGGTTGATCTTGTGTTTTGGGTGAATGGGAAGATCCTTAGGAAGCATGTGATTATACCCTTTTGGTCCGATGCTATGTTTTGTTCGAGATTGAAGCTGACTTGGAGCTACACGTTAGACTTCTTGAAGCTGACTTGAAGGAGATTATTTTTTATGTTAAGACCGGATATATAAGATCGAATTGGCGATTGGTTTTCGATGCAATACTATTTATGGTGATATGTATTGGTGCGATTGAGCGTAGGTTCACGTGCGCATTTGGTTGATATATAATCTGGTAGCTGACTAAGACAAAAATAGAGTATTTGCAAAGTGAGGATAGTTAGATATCTTCTGCATAACCGTAACTCATTCATGCGTTATCATATGGTACTTTAGAGTTCATTTCATTGTACTTTCTCATTGTAATCAAATTGTAAGTCAGTGAAACTTCCCTGAAGGTTGTAGCCTTTCGGGTCATTGTAATTGAGCAGTGACCTCTAGGAAGTGAGCCTAAATGCAAGTGCATTCCCCTTCTATGTAATATTTATGTACTCTTGGCCATAGTATATGAATATTGTGGGTTCTAGCCCCACCATGGTTTTTCCCTTTCCAGTTTTCCACATAAAAATTCTTGTGTTGTGGATTTTTGGTTTGTTTATTACTTGCTTGTGCTATTTTATGTTATGCATTGCTAACCAGTGGATAAAGAATAAGTTTATGGATTTGTTAGAAGCAAAGATCACTGATTCACCCCCTCTCAGTGATCTTTGCTTCTAACAAATGTATATAGCATTTTTTTGTAATAAAAGAAAAATTTTATTTTAATTTCCTTTGATCACTTATTTAATATTATGAGGAGGGATAAAAAACACAAGAAAATATTTTGTTCAAAATCAAACAAAAAACATACCTGACAGCAACATCACCTACAATACCAATTGCCATTCCTCCAGACATCCAAATAGACCACAAGTTAGACCTAATGATAAGTGGGCATATCCATCAAACAGATAATATGATTTAGCCTTGGGATTGATTCTTGTGCTTATGATGACTGCAATGATCAGACCATATATACCAAGCACTCTAGCTATAACAACTGGTACTATAGATTTCATCATAAGTTCTAGTCTCATAATACCCATTGATGCAACTCCAACTCCACTCTTTGTTGTACCAAATGCTGCTCCTATACCTGACCAGGATCATCCAAGGACCATATGTTAAGTTATGTAACATGTTCAAGATCTCAAGAAGCAATCTAGATATATATAGATATTTTAATCCTGACAAATGCTCTTCAGAATACCACAGATTATAAGAAACATATTTTCCTATCAAGGAACTTATTACTCAAGAAGAAACTAATTTCTAAGCATTTAGGTGTGTATATAAATTACTCAAGAAGAAACTAATTTCTAAGAATTTTAAATCCAACATAGATATTATGCATCTCATAGACAAAACATTTAGCGTGATACCAGGACTCCTTATTCAAAATTGCTAAGTCTTCAGGGTCAAAAGATAAGCTTCTATTATGTAGCAGAATACTACAGATGAATCAAACTCCAAATATAAGAGAGTTGCTTTTGAGGATGAACAAGAATGATAGTCCCTATGATAACGCTCTAAAGGATAAAAGAGAATCAATCTAACACCCAAAGCAATAGGATCAAACAGTTTGAGGACAAGCCAGCTTCAATTCATCAGCATTAGGAATAGACAACTCCACACATGAAAATTTAAATAAAACCAAATACAATGGTCAATGTTTATACATAGAACGACCAAAGCAATAGGTCGGCATGTTCACTTTTATATGAGACAAATTAGACACACACCACACACATTAAAATTTTAGTTTGAGATGCGACAATTCTCAAACCTTCCCAAATAGCATGCATTTTATGTACTTATGATAAACTTTTCCCTATGATTGCTGTCTCCCTAAAGTACAGGCATAAAATTTTTCAATATACCCACCACGGATTTTAATATAACTAAAGTAGGTAGGTAGGGCCAAGAGGACATCTCTGTAACTTTTATAGACCAAATATCTTTCAGGGATGCCTCCCTAGCCAACATTTCTTCTTAGAGTGGATGTCATTGTATTTCTGCTTGTTAGGATACAAGACAACAAGACATGCAACCAAGTCGACATTATAAGATGAGTTTACGACAAATGCTCCTATACATTTATAAGTATCTTTTAAATGAGGATTCCTAGGTGACTTCTCTATCTTCTTGACAAAGTGATTAGCAGAAACCATCTATTTCCCAATACAGGTCGGGTGATCCACTTGAAACTCATTGAAAAGTAGATTTCTAGAAAATATAGAGTTACTTTGCAATGTCATAAGAAAAAAGTATGGTTTATAATATAGTTCACAAACTCACGACTCGGCAAAGACTTGACAAAACTCAGCAAATTAAAATGATATTTAACTTTATTCATAAAAAAAAATTTGTTGTGCAAAATACACTATATAGTTAAATAGCATATCAAATAAATCTGTGGAATGTTAAGGAAGTGTATTCTATTATATTTCAATTTTTCAAAATATTTTTTTTGTGCAATATACACCATACAGTTACACAGCATATCAAAGAAATCTATGGAATGTTGAGGAAGTGTATTTGTTAGATTTCATTTTTTCTAAACAGACATTTATGTCAAATTATAATCTCAAACTTCTAAAAAAAAATCAATTTATCTATTCTCGTCTGCTACTATTTCTCCATTCTCTTCTCTGGTTCTAACTCATTCTGATGATGGATCATGGAGTATGATCTGAAACATTCATGTAAAATTTATCATGCGGTCAAAATCCAGAAATCTCATCATGATTTCATTGATATTAGAACTATGGAAATTTTCATGTTGTTAATTTTTAATTACTCTTTATTTTAAAAAATACCAATATCAGCATTATATTGATTTATCTTATATATTGGATCTGTATTCAACTCTAAGGGCCTTTTCCTTAACTCTGAACATTAAGAGACCGTATTTGTTCCCTCCAATCTTGCTAACAGTAAAGTCAAATGAATCTATTGAATGCTGAAGAAGTGTTTTCTATTAGATTTGATTTTTTATAAATAAAATATTGCATTAACATAGTTAAGTCAAATTATAATCTCAAACTTCTATTGTGATTTCTAATTATTCTTTATTTTATAAAAATAACAATATTAACATTATTATCTGATATATTGGATCTACATTCTGTTAGCGCATGCACTTGTCCATAATTTATGGGAAGCAATAGTTCCACCGTAAATAAGGCAGTCATGCACTATATTATCTAAGCCTAACCAAGCGGTCAATGCAAACAACTAGTTAGCTATTCATGCTATGCCTCTTTCACCACCGGTGATTGCCTTTGATTCCACCGTAATGCGGTGGTTGTTATTGTATAAAGGCATGCATTTGCATAATGTTATCTGTACAATGAATTAATAGAATTTCATTCTCAGCAGTTCTGTTTTTCTTCTTCATTTCTCTGCAAGTGTTGTTTCTTGCTTTCTAGCTAAATCTGTATTTTTGCTATGCAGAAAATTTGACATGGTATCAGAGTGAGGTTGCTAGGAAGAAGAAGCATTAATGATTATTTGCAGGCAGATTTCTGAAGATTAGCATCACCATGGAAGCTGATGTAGATCTCTATTTCTAAATGCATGCATATTCTTCCCCTCATTTTTGCATGCTCCTTAATTTTTTTCCTATATTGATTCTTTAAAAATTGTAGTGCTTTGAAAGCACCACATGATAAAGATCTGGAAAATTTGGGGCTTTGTAAAAAAATGAACTTTTAGAAAGGTTCTATGGGGTTTTGCTTAATGCATTTAGTATAGGTTTCTTTCAATAAGTTTCCTATTAAAATACAAGATTAAGTTGCTATGCACTCTTCCTTCAATTGATAGCCATAAGTATTTTTTTGTTCTAAATTCCTGTCTACATGAAATTCCAATGTTGCAACTTTGTTTGCTCCTAGAGATTCTTTCTAGCAAGATTCCTAACTACATGAGATTCTAGAGTCGCATCTTCGAGTGCTTCCAGAGTTTCTTTCTAGTGGGACATTATTGAGCAATGGATATACAATAGCATCATCCCAACCAAAGGTCATCTTTGTAGTTCCTCAGTTTGGAGCATATTTTTGCAGATGCATATCTTCCTGTTTTCAAATGATCAGTTTTTGTATTTAGAAACTATGTACCTATTTGTTCATCCATTTGAGCAATGCAAAATATATACAATTGCATTTTCAAAGTATCCCAGAGGTACTCATGTAGTGGTTTCTATGATTCTGTATAATCCTGTTGCAGTGTGGATTCATTTGCAGTTTGCAGCTTTCTTCTTTAGTTTGAATAATGGTTACGAGTTTTTCTCACTTGGGTTTTCTCTTTCTTTGTAATTGGGTACCTAATAAGGCTTTTTTGCCAAGACCCATATTTCTCCTTAGTTAGACTTAAGGCGGGGTGTTAGCGCATGCACTTGTCCATAATTGAAGGGAAGCAATAGTTCCACCGTAAATAAGGCATCATGCACTATATTATCTAAGCCTGACTAAGCGATCAATGCAAACAGCTAGTTAGCTATTCATGCTATGCCTCTTTCACCTCCAGTGACTGCCTTTGATTCCACCGTAATGTGGTGGTTGTTATTGTATAAAAGCATACATTTGCATAATGTTATTTGTACAATGAATTAATAGAATTTCATTCTCAGCTGTTCTGTTTTTCTTCTTCATTTCTCCACAAGTTTTGTTTCTTGCTTTCTAGCTAGATTTGTATTTTTGCTATGCAAAAAATTTAACACATTCAACTCTAATGTCCTTTTCCTAGACTCTTAACATTAACAAACTAAATGTGTTCCCTGAATTCTTGCAACCACTGCAACATTCACTAAGTGCTAAACTGCATACCACACAATATGTGCGTTGGAGTTCTGTAAAACATAGACCTTCTGCTAAACATGGGAACTGAGGATGATATCAGTGTACATATACAACCTTTAATATTATTTATTCATACTTTTTAAAGGCAGATTGGGACTAAATAGGGCTTTGCAGCCATCAAATTATAATAATACTAATACCATCCTTAAATCCCCATCAAGTGGATTAAGTGCAAGAGAGAATGATTGGGAATGGGATTCCCTACTCCTACTAATTATTGTCTCTTGTGAGCATTTGGAATACATAGATATGGTATCTGACATGGATATGTCTGTTTTTCAAGACCCCCAATATAGATACAGCTGCTGGATATGGCAATATATAGAGGGAAATTTTTCATTACAAAATAAATAAAAAATTAAAATTAAAAAAATATATACAAGTTTTTACTATTAAATTATTAATAAAAGGTTGGTCTAAAATTTATGATTTTAGATTAATTTTTTGATGGCAATCGCGTGGGAGTGCAGGCGAGCTAGGGCACCTGAGCCCTAGCTTGCAGTCTGTTTTTTCTGTGCGCTGGGTGTTTGCTTGCTCGCGGGGGGTCAAGGGGACCAGGCTGCCATTGGGTTTTCTTCTGTGGGTGTTGTGTTTTTCTTCCTCTGGTGTTGCGTTGAGGACAGATTTTGCGGACTCCAAAAGGGGTTTTTTCTCTTCAATCTTAGCGTCCTCTAGTCTGTGCATGGTGCATGCTTGGGGAGGCGCGTTCTTTTTCCTTTTATTGCTGCTTCTTGTGTCAGTGCGCCCGTTCTGGGTTCTTATTTTGGATTTGGCCTGGTGAGCGGGGGGCTACAAGAGCCTTCATACTGGTGTTATAAATGGATGCCCACGTGTCTTTAGATATGGCAGGTATTGATTCTGCTTCGGCTGGGGTGAATGCTAATATTCCTCCTCAACATTCTTCTGGTTCGGGTGGGGTTTGAAATGGTGCCCTTAAACTGCATAAGGTTAATGGATGCTTGGAGAGGACTCAAGAACGTCCAGTTTTAGTAGTGCAATCAGAATCGGTAGCTGAAGATATTGAATACTATTGCAACCATGTTTTGATTTGCAAGTTCCTGGGGATGAGGGTTTCTCTCGCATTTCTTGATAATTGGATTCGTAAGACATGGAACCCGGAAGGTGACTTTGATATTCTAATGGCTGCAAATAACTTCTTTATGGTAGATTTCTCGTGTGCTTCTGACCGAAACAGGGCTTTTGAAGGTGGTTCGTACTTCTATAATCAGGTGGGTCTTTTCATCAAACCATGGCATGCTGGCTTTAACTCGGCAGAGGAATTACCTTCTAGAGTCCCAGTTTGGGTTTGTCTGCCTCGGCTACCACTAGAATGTTGGAGAAGTGATATATTACAGTCGATTGTGTTGTTGCTAGGAAGACCTATTGGCCCTTCTCAACAAACTCTGAATAAGCACATTTTTTCTTATGCTAGGGTTTGTGTCGAAATTGATTTGAGTAAGCCATTACCAGATTCTATTGATATGACTGTTGGATCCTGCCCTTGGACTCAACCGTTAGACTACGAGATGCTACCATTCAGGTGTCGAGTATGTCATGAGTATGGACATCTCCAACGGAGGTGTCCCTGTGCTTCAAGTGTTTTTGGTTCAAGTAATGCCTCTTCTCAGCCCTCTTTGAATGCAGATAAGGGTAAAGCTCCTATGCAGGGAGGGGGGCTGATAAAGAGGGATTTATCCCAGTTAAGACTAGGAATCGTAATCGAGGCCAAAGGAGATCATTTAAAGATAGGCAAGAGGAAGAGACTCTCAACAGATTTGAGGCTCTTGAGGATTTAGTTCAAGAGGAGGGTTTTCAAGAAGTCCTACAGAGATCAGGGAATTCTTTAGTGGAGGAGGTGCATGGAGTTCAGTCTTCTGGACCTCCAAATTTGACTCAGATTGGAGTATAGGGTGCTCAGATAGCTACTATTGAATCTTCTCTAGACCTTGCTTTGGCTACGACTGATTTGGTGTTGGAGGCATCTGGTGGGCCTGCAGACATTGGTGGAGTTCTCCCTGTGATGCAAGGTGCTTCTGATCTAGGTAAACAGAAGACTCACCCCCCTGGTTTAGGTCTGCATCAAAAGACTTTCAAGAAAGGGGCTCTTGAGAAATCTCTTAAGGTGGGTAGAAAGAAGGATCAGGAAAAAGTCAAGCTAACTGGTGAGACATTGGTAGAGTCAGGTTCAGTGAAGACTATTGATTCTCACTTCTCTCAGCCTCTTCGATGATTGTGCTCTCTTGGAATGTGTGGGGTATGAATAGCATCCCTAGACAAAAAGCTATTCGGGATTTGATTTGGTCGCATTCTCCTGATGTGGTTTTCTTACAGGAAACTAAGTTGTTTGTTGATAGTATGTTGGCGGTGGCTTCTAGGATTTGGGGTCGAGGTCAGTGCCAATGTGTTGGGGCGTTTGGTAATTCTGGGGGGGTGGCTTGTTTGTGGGACCCACGCAAAATTAGACCTATTTGGTGGTTCTCTTGCAAAGGTTCAATTTCTTGTGTTGCTTCTCATCTTGAGTCAGGGGAGAGAGTTCTCTTCTCGAACTTGTATGCACCGACTGACCTTTAGGGTAAGGTTCTGTTGTGGGATCATGTGCGATATGTGAGGTCTCTGGATCCTTTCCTTCCTTGGATCCTGGCTGGAGATCTTAATGTTGTCACTTCTTTAGAGGAGAAGCAGGGTGGTAATGTCCCTCTGGATTCTGCTTCGACACTCTTGAAGGATAATATTGCTCTCTTGAACCTAGTTGACATCAAGCCGAGTAATGGGCTATTTACCTGGAGTAATAGAAGATGTGGGGAAGCAGCTATTTCTGAAAGATTAGATAGATTCCTAGTTTCCAGTTTTTGGATGGGGGATAGGTGGGTGACTAGCTCTGAGATTTTGGATGGCAGGGGTTTTGATCATTGGCCTATCAAACTTTCTGCTACTTTACCCCAACAAGGTATAAACCAGTCTTTTAAGTTTCAGCTTATGTGGCTCAAGGATGAGTCTCTTCATGACTTAGTTCCTGGATGGTGGATTTTTGGGAAGCCGGCTCATGGGACTGCTATGTACTCCTTCTTGAAGCAACTCCAGTTTGTGAAGTATAAGTTGAAGCGTTGGAATAGGCAGCACTTTGGTAATCTCTTCCAAGAAAAGAAAAATGCTCAGTCTCAGTTGGATTCAATTACCCTGCAGATTCGGGACCAAGGTTTCACGGAGGAGCTTGGTGTGCTTGAAGCGGCTACGGTGAAGGTTGTGGAAGAATGGAACTTAAGGGAGGGGATCTTTTGGAAACAGAAATCCAGAATTGAGTGGCTCCAAGCTGGAGACAGGAATACTTCCTTCTTCCACAACTCTGTGAAGGACAGAAAGCAAGGTAATGTTATCTCCTCTTTAGTGTCGGAGAATGGTGAGACTTTTTCGTCTTCCGCTTCTATTTCTGCTGAGTCTTCCCGTTTCTTCTCTGCGTTGCTGTCTGAGGATTCCTCTCCTGCGGAGGTGGAGGAAGCTTTGATCCTGGGTAGCATACCGAATTTGGTTACTAGAGAAATGAATGAATCTTTGCTTCGTCCTATCCCTTTATTTGAGCTTGAGGCAGTTGTTTTTTAGATGAAAAGAGGAAAAGCCCCAGGGCCTGACGGGTTTCCGACTGAATTCTTCCAGGAGTTTTGGGAAGTGATTAAATTGGACCTTCTGGCAGTTGTTCAAGAATCTCTTTTGAACAAACAAATGTTGAGATCTATGAATGCTACTTTTTTGACCCTCATACCAAAGAAGGTGGGAGCTAATACTTTGGATAATTTTAGGTCCATTGCTTTGTGTAATGTGGTGTATAAAATTATCACAAAGCTGATTGCTGAGCAGCTGAAACCTTGGTTAGGTAGACTAATCTCAAAAGAAAAAGGGGGTTTTGTTGCTGGTAGACAAATTTTAGATGGTGTCATTATTGCTGCCGAGACCATTCATTCTATGGCGGGCTCTAAAGAGAAAGCCATGTTCATCAAGTTGGACATGGCTAAAGCTTACGATCGTGTTAAATGGGCCTTCTTGTTCAAGCTTCTGGAAGCTTTTGGTTTTGCTGGTGATTGGATTGAGTGGGTCAGGAGTTGTGTCACTTCTTCCTTCTCTGTGTTGGTCAATGGTGAACCCTCTGAGTTGTTCAAGGCTTCTAGGGGGCTTAGACAAGGAGATCCCTTGTCTCCCTATTTGTTTATTTTGCTTGCGGAAGGCCTTGGGAGGTTCATAAGATCTCACGTGGAGTGTGGCTTGATACAGGGGTGGAGCTGGGGAAATAACATTCCCTCTTAGTCTCATCTGCAGTTTGTAGACGATACTGCTCTCATGGGCCGTGCCAAGATTGAGGAAGCTGTCAGATGGCGTAGCACTCTAGACTGTTACTTGTCTGCTTCAGGTCAACGAATCAATGAAGGGAAGTCCTTTATTTATTTTTTTAATACTCTGAAGATTATTCAAAGGAGGATCGCTGGTATTCTCCATTTCCAGATTGGTACTCTTCCTTTTGTTTATCTTGGCATCCCACTTGCAGTTCGCTCGCTTCCTAAATTGTTTTGGAAGGGGATTTTAGACAAGTTTCGCAATCTGGTCAGTCATTGGACTTGCAAGTGGCTCTCTTCTGCTGGTAGAGTGACTCTGCTAAAATCTGTGGTTCAAGCTCTTCCTATATATAGATGCTTTGTCCTCTCGGCACCATCTAGTTTTATCAAAGATTTTGAAAAATTGTCTAGGCAATTCCTTTGGACAAGCAACCTTCTTCATAGAAAGTGGAGCTTGGTTAAATGGGATGTCATTTGTAGACCGAAGCAGGAAGGCGGGTTGGGGCTTCGCAGGACTGACTTGAATGGGCAAGCTCTAGCTGCGAAACTATATTGGCGGTGGTGCTCTCAGCAAAACCAGTTGTGGGCAAGAATCCTTACCTCAAAGTATCTTGGTGAGGTCGAGAGTGCTGATGTGGCCCGCTTTAGCTTAGACGGGAAGGGTTCTATGATTCGGTGCACTCTTAAAAGGGGTGCCAAGTTGGTCAAGCAGGGGTTGTTCTGGATTTGTAATGAGGGTAAGGAAGCTCTTTTTTGGCATGATTCTTGGGATGGATATCCTCCCATTTTGGCTTCTCATCCTCATTTGCAAAATTTGTGTCAACACTTCATTGATGCTGGGTTTTGTCACGTGGCTGATTTTAAATCTCTTCAAACATTGGGGCAGGCTACTATTTTCAGGTGGAAGGACCCAAGGGAATGGCCTCCTGATGGCACAGTTGAGGACCGTCAAGAGCTTGCTGGGATTTTGTCTAGACGTGCTTCTAGTTCCCTTTCTGGACGTGATGTGTTGGCTTGGGACTCTGATCCAAAAGGAAGATTCTCTGTTGCTTCAGGTTATGCAGTCCTTGATAAGCAGTTGTTTGGGAGTACTGAGATCTCTTGGTGGAAGAAGGTTTGGAATAAGTTTGCATGGCCTAAGTGCAATTTCTTCTCTTGGTTAGTGGTGCAAGGAAAATGTCTTACCTGGGAGAATCTCTGTAAGCGTGGCTTCCAGGGACCTTCTATGTGTGTTATGTGTGCTGGACATGAAGAGTGTATTTCTCATCTTTTCTTTCAGTGCTCCTTTGCGAAAGCCATTTGGCACTTTTGGTGGAATCTGTGGCATATGCCGTGTAGACATGTTTTTTCTTTGAAGGAATTCTGGGAAAGTCAAGGGTCTCCTTCGGTTAGGACTTCTTTTCTTTTAATTGCTTGGGTTATTGGCCCTAGTCTGATAATTTGGCATATTTGGTTGGAACGCAATCGAAGAATCTTTTTGGATAGAAAGCTGCAGATTGGTCAGTTATGGTTGAGAATTTTGGGGGGTCTTCAGGAAACTTTGACAGCTAAGTGTGATTTGTCTATTCCTATGGATCCTGGTGATTTTGGAGTTGCTAGTGCGTTGGGGCTATCCCTAGGGGGAAAAGGAATTGTGAGGACTGTTCGCCATAGGCGCGGGGGGGAGAAGGTTAGTCAGGCTGGTCACTGGTGTCCCCCTGCTCTGGGAGAGTTAAAAATTAATACTGATGGCTCTTCTAGAGGAAATCCTGGGCATGCTGGTGTTGGTGGCATTGGTAGAGATGGCTCTGGAGTGGTGGTGTTTTTTTTCTCTATTTATAGAGGTCAGCATACTAATAACCTCATGGAGGCCACTACCATTCTTCTGGCTTTGGAACGGGCTTGTGCTCTGGGATGGAGAAGGATTGTTTGTGAATCGGATTCTCAGGTTGTTATTGACCTTTTAAATAGGAGGCAGTTTGAGGAGGTGAATTGGCAGTTGGCGGTGGTGGTCAAGCAAATTGTTGCTTTGGGCACTACCTTAGAATTTGTTGTCTTTTGTCATGTCCCTCGGGAGTGGAATATGGTGGCTGATGGCTTGGCTAGGTGGGCTTCTGAGCAGATGGGGACTTGGAATGTGGCGGAGTGGGACAATCTCCCAGAAGATTTGGCTGTGGTTCTTGAAGATTTGGTTATGGAAGATATGAGGTGCTTCTTAGGTGTATCTTAATTTGGGGTTGCTTTGTTGCTTTTGTTGGGAGTTTTCTTCCCCTTTGTAATGCTTTGCTGATTCAATAAATTTTTACCCTCTCTTTATTTTTAAAAAAAAAATTATTAATAAAACATTAAAAATTATTAAAATTAAATTAACAACTTTATCGGGTAGAATATTGTGTGTGTAACAGAATTTGATTAATGTAAAGCATATTTAAATGCTTCCGGGTTATGACCATCTCTGTTAATGTATAGACATTGTAAATTATTGTCTCTGCCTTAAGTACATTTGTTGTTTGCTCAGAAATTGATTACAGGGATATGAAAGTCCTGTAGAAGGGTTGTAATGGCCCTTTGAAGATTATGTGGCTATGTATGAATAAAATGTCTTTGAGTTGTGAGGTTCCAGCTGTAGTATTCAAACAACATTTGAAGATTAGACTAATGAGATGAGAATTGTGTTGTATTGTGGATTCAATATTGAATTGAATTTCTGGGTTGTGTGTTAGCAAGCTTATATCCAAAAATGGATTGGGAGCAAGTGTGCTCAAAATGTTGATAAGAAACCACCCTTTATGCCTTTATATGTTTAACCTCTGCTACATGCTTTGGATCATCAAGTTGCAAGGTACAACCAAAGGAACAGCCATACTGGAAATGTCCAACGGGGCAAAAATTAAATGATTCTATATGCTAGCCATGGGTAGAAATTCCCTAAAAACAAATAAAGAAGTGGGAGATTTACCAATCAAAACTAAAAAAAGATAACAATTAGCAAGATTTGCAGAGATTTTTCTGCAAAGCCATAATAGGGAAAAATTAGTACCCACTCCCAAACTACGAAACAATTATATTGAATCCCTAAAATATTACACAAGGAATCACAATTCTTGTAAGAGGAAAAATGAAACAAATAAAAGAAGTTAAATTACAACAATTTCACCAAGATTATCATAAAGAACAAGAAAACAGCTAAATAAAAGAAAGAAGATGCTATAGATAGGTTACATTACAGAGCTTAGAGATAAATCATACTAGATAGTTAAGTGTGTGCTCAAGTCCAATCCAACATAACTGCCTCTTCACAAACCGGCTTCTCCCATTGATTCTCGGTCGACTCGGTGTTGGCACCACCTCCTCCCAGTCTTATCCATTCCACATTCTAGATTACTAACCGCAAGGGCATCGACCCCGCCCCATCCTCTCTTTTCATTGATTGAGAAAAAGGATGAGACAATATAGCTTGCATAATTAACCTCTATTGGTTTAATATATGCAACGTTGATATCTCCTACCATAGCATCAATGAGATTCATGCCTGAATCGTTGTAGCCAACGTAAGCGGTTCCATAAGAAGAAGGAAATTCCATTGATTATCATGCTGTGAAGGAGGGTTATTTATATAGGAGTTCAAATTTTATGCAACCGCCCTCAAGAGACCGTTTTGTTTTACCTGTCATGGTTCCCACTTTCAAACATTTAGTTGTATTTGTGATTTGTAATTTTAGTGGAATCTTTTCATCTCGCCAAGGTTTTCTTTGAAGGAGCCCTCAAATTGGAAAAATCACTTCCCGCCGTTCCTCTACCCTTTCCCATCTAGACTAGAAAACATTGTCTTAATTTTTAATTTAAACACCATATAGGTAATTTAGTAGATTGTGAGGAAAAAAATTATATATATATATGTGTGTATATCTATATGTGTGTATGTATATATATTCTTGAAGTTTATTTGTAATAGAGGAAAAATAGTCATTTATTTAGTCATTTATAGCTATGTTGCAAAAATGGACTAGAATTTGGTCATTTTTACTTGCCATGAGTAAAAGTATTAGTCACCTTGTCATTTATTTGCCAAATTTCTACTACTGTCTATTTGAAAACACATTATTGACAACACAGTGTTTCTTCATATTTTTAAAAATACATATGACAATTACGATAGACAAGTTGATTGAGAAAGGGTGCAAAAGTATGTTTTCAATAAAAGAATTTGACTACAATTTTTTGCACTTCTCGTTAAATGTAAAGTATCAATTCTAGGCACATTGGAAAACATCTACCTCCCAACCTTGCTCATGACTGTTTTGGGAAGGTGGATGATATGCAAGAGGAGCCACGTCAAGCACTATAGATGGAGCTATCACGAGTTCCAACAAAGGACCATGCTCTAATGATGAGTCACTTTATCTATTACTTGGAGCTAAGATTAATGCGTTTGAAAATTGTTTAGATAAATCATTGTCAACATCAACATATTCATATTCATCATTTGAATTATTAGCATCAACTTCTTCATCATGAAAAACATTCTCATCTATTTCATCATCAAGATTAACAAAAATAGGAGCTCTAATAGGAATAGAAATTGAACCATCATTTGTCTTAATCATTTTACGTCTTGGAGATTTAGTGAAATATTCCAACATCTGATTCTTGGTAGAAATTACGGTTTTGTCTTGTTTAATACATCAAGTTCATTTCACAACATAAACTCATTGTGCATGCAATAGCATAAATGCATACTTTCTAAGTTTATTATGGAAATAACAGAAGTATTATGAAGCACAAAGTTGTGTCACAGTTTTATAAAGGAAATGGTCAATTGTGATTCAACTTTTTTAATTGAATCAATAGAAAGTGAAATATATGTTTTGAATTTTGAAATGATGTAAACTAATAAAATGTATATTTTTTTTTGTGTATTTTATGTTTGTAATTTTTTAAAAAATATAAAAAAATATTTGAATTTACTTTCTTATAAAGTAAACACTATAATTTATTTGCTAATAAAATGTTTAAATTGAAGTTACATGAGGCGCCACACTTTATATAGTAAATTTTACCTTTTTTTTCTTCAATTTTTTTTTCTATATTGATAACTTGAAACTTTAGTGCAAAAATATGTTTTTAACTATTTTCTATGTATATATATTTTTCAATAAATTTGGAAAGTTGTGTGTATTGAAATATGACTCTTTCATTTTGACATCACCTTTTTCCTTAATTAATTATCCAAATTAGAAAAGAATTATATCATCTTGACATAGATTTTTTTCTCTAGTGCATTTTTTTTTTCAAAAGTTTAAAATAAATTTTATTATTTTTCCTTTACAAGACAATCAACCTTTTATTTTAGTGTTGATGACCTACTTTTACTAAAAATAAAATATAAAATATAAAAACTAATTAAAATATTAAAAGATATATATATTTTGGAAAATTCACTTATAGATATATAAAATGGTATTTTTACATTTCAAAAAATAATTACTTATAAGAGTAGGAGTTGTTGAAACATCAAGTTTTTCAAACAAAAATAAAAATTCTTAATTAGACCCAAACTGGTATTAAATATACATTTTGTAGATAATTTCAATTGGAAAAGTTGTGTCCCATATATAAAATAGCTATAATGAATCTCTATAGACCATAGGTTTCACTAAAATTAATTTTTAGTTAGAATTACTTAAATTCACATGTGCTAATAAGTTGGCCTTATATTAGTCATTAATCGATGTATATTTCAGACTGCTTTTGGCATCTTTGGATCATCATTGTATGCAATGATTTCTCTAGCAATAATTCACTGTGACTAGAATAATTTAGACTACACCTTCAGAAGTCTGAATGTGAATACCTTCAATACAAGTCTTCCCAAAACATATAGGAATCTGCCTTCAATCTGCAATAGCTAGCCTACGATTTCTAGTAGATAATATTTTTCCTTCAATGCTAGAATATCTCCTCTTATTGCTATGGAAAGAACTTATTTTCTATATTGATTCTATGAGAATCTTCTAGGGTTTCATCCAAAAGTATTTCCTCTCTAAGGGTTTCATCTTGAAAAAGAATAGCTGGAGTTTGATTTGCAGAGCAAGTGAAAATAATTAACATTTATCAATAATAATACATAAGGAAGTTGATCCCTTTAATAATAACTCTAGCCACTCCCAAAAAGTCATCGATTGCCTCTAAAAGATTCCTCATTAGCGACTTAGGCAAATATTATAAGTTGTATTAATTATTAAATGACCCCTAAGTATGGTCATCTAGGAGACATATTGTTATAACTTAAAAATGGACCCAACTTATTCACAATGAATAATTAAACTTAATCTTTTTGGGGCTCATTCTTCAACTATTCATTTATTCTTAATATTCCTTTCATTTATTCTTAATATTCCTTTATTAAATTTGTTCTGACCTTTGGGAGTCCTCCCTTCTTGGGATTGCTTACCCTCAAGCAATCATCAATCACCCCACTGCTCCACTTTGATCAAGACACCATACACCACAATCTGTGAAGCAACAACATGGAATCCATGCAAACTACAAAACAATACATGAATCCCATATCAATATGTAGAACATGTTATAAGGGATGAAGAAGTTTTTCAACCAATTGTCCTTGAGTAACCATCGATATATGTATGACACCAAGACAATGAGAAGATGAATTCCCATATGCCAATAAACCAATATAAATGTCCACAAACCCAATTGTCGTAACTCTGATCCGCAACATAGAAGATATCAAATATGCCAATCAAAGGAATTCACTCCACACTTCATCTCTATCAAAAATTACCCCTCAACATTCCCAAACTCCTAAACTGCTGATGTAGTCACTATAAAATCAAGAAATGCTATATGATTCCAACTAGGACAACCACTAGTCCCTAAGGAATCAAAGAATATGAAGTCACAAATCAACAAAGATATCACTACCATATCAAGAGAAATAGGTGACAAATTAAAAAATAAAGAATCTATGTCACTACTACCAAACATAGACAACTCTTGAGTGGTTGTCCAACTAAGAGAGTCACCAACGAAGTCACTATCACCATCATGAGAATGACCAACTATCTCAACTGGAAACTCAAGATTAGGCAACACACGTCTCTCATCATCAAGGTAAGTTTGCATAAACTTGGCTGCCAAAACCTAGGTTGTTACTTTTGATAGCCTTCAACACAATTTGTTTACCTTCACGAGTAAACTCAAGCTCCATGTTATTGAAATATTGGATGTGTCTGCCAAGAGATTTCAACCACGGTACTCCCAATACTATATCAGACCCACCAATGCCAACAACATAGTAATTATTATCAAATGTATACTCACCCAGTTGTATGATCAATTTTGGTATCCTTTTTGTGCAACAGATTTTGGATCCATTTGCCAAAATGATATTTAATTTGGGGAATTCTTCTACTTGTAGTCCTTCCTTAACCACCAAGGCCTTATTGATAAAGTTATGCATAGCACCGCTGTCCATCATACACATAACTTTGTTCCCTTTGATAGTCCCCTTAAACAACAGAAGATGATCTATAGAATAACCGAAGAGGGATGTAATAGTACCATGTGTTTTATCATCATGCTCATTATCCTCATCATTGTTCACATCAAAAATCACCTTAATAAGGTGAACCTTACCCTTACCAAGACATTTTTGTCCTAGTTCCCAAGGTTCTTTGCAAGAAAAGAAAAGGTTTTGTCTTATCAATTTGTTTCTCATCTCTTTTTTTATCATAAGTGTTGGGTCATTTGGCTAATTAGGAGCCTTCACATCTGATTCATAATCTAATTTCCTATTCTTGAAGTTCTTCTTGGGTGGCTGGTAAGGGGTGAGGTATCATGGTCAAGATCTAACCCAATAGCACCATGCAGGGTCCTAGGATTGTGTGCCTTGACCAAACCCCTCAAATTTTTGATCAAACCTTTGACAAATAACATAGTTACATGCCTCACAGTCATGTCAGGAACCATAAGTGTTATTTTTTGGAACTCGTTGATGTAAGCATCAACATGCCCAACCTTTTTTAACTGAGCTAAATACCTATAATAAACCTCAATATCCTTCATGTCAAAACATGCAATCAATTTATTGATGAACTCCTCATATGAGTGAATTAAACCGCGGTCTTGTGAAACAAATCCATGGTACCACTAGTCATATTCCACACCTTCCAATTACATTGTAGTGAAATGTATGGCCTTTTCCTCCTCTATAGGCTTCAGTGACAAGAAGGTGTCAATTTTATCAACCCAAGATCTGACACTCAACTATCCACTGCCATCAAAAGCTGGTAAGGGAATTTTATTCAGTGTATTTTTATTTTCCACTCACTGAGAATCTTGTCTAATATGTCCTCTAGACCTCATGTCTTGCCTATTTCGATGGTACCTATCATTATCCTTTCACTGGTCCATGATTTGAATCAAGTTTATTAATTCCCTAACCTACTCTGGAAGTGCCATATAGTCATCATATTCAACCATCACATCATCTGTGATATGAGTTTCCTCAACTACTTCCTCGGGAATCACCTCTTCTTCAATTTGTCTATGTAGAAAAGTAGGGTGAAGAGGTCTATTAGAGAGTGTGATTATTGTCCTAACAACATTAGAAGTTGCCATGTCTTGATTTTCATGTCCAACATTGCCTCTACTAGGTACACTACTAGATCTTCTTGATCAGGAACAATCCATTCTCATTTGTCCCAAAACTGTTGCATCATTTGTTGCTGCTATTGTGCAAGAGTTTTCAAAAATTCATTCAATTGATTATTCAAGTCCCTTGGTGAGCTTTAATTTCCTCTTTCACCCATCTCTGCTTCAGTTGGGTTAATTTCATCTTTTTGTTGTTGCCTGAACCTACTCTTTGTGTTATATCTATGCAATTCCGACTCCCTAGAGTGCATAGAACCAAATCAAATCTACATGAAATGGATTATGGGTAACATGAAACCATATAGTCTGACATGCAACTGATTAGAAGCAACATGCAACACTCAAAATCAACATGCAACTATCTGGGTAGTTGCCAAATTGACATGCGGGATCTGGGTAGTCGCCAAAATTGGCATGCGCTAATTTGGGTATTCACCAAATTGACATACAACACTGAAACCCCAACATGGTAGCAAGATAACCAACTTTGATACCAATAATATATTCTAACCTTTGATTCTCGGTAGAAATTATAGTTTTTTCTTGTTTAATACATCAAGTTTGTTCATAAACCGATTGTGCATGCAATAGCAGCAATGCATATTTTCTAATTTTATTATTGAAATAAAAAAAGTATTACATACTTGTATCAATTTATTTTGAAGTGTTGATATTGTTCATTAATCGATGTATATTTCATATTGTTTTCGCATCTCTAGATCTTCCTTGTATGCAGCAATTTCTATAGCAATAATTCATTGTGACTGGAATAGTTCAATCTGCACCTTTAGAAGTCTGGCTATGAATACCTTCAATACAAGCCTTCCCAAAACATAAAGGAATATTCTTTCAATCTACAATAGCCAGCCTATGATTACTAGAAGATAAATTTGTTGCCTTGAATGTTGGAATAACTTCTCTTATCGCTGGGGAAAGAACTGATTTGTTGTATTGATTCTATGAGAATCTTCTAGGGTTTCATCCAAAAGTATTTCCTCTACACGGGTTTTGTCCTAAAAGGAATTGTTGAAGTTCAATTTGCAAAGCAAGTGAAACTAATTAACATTGATCAATAATAATCCATAAGGAAGTTGATCCATTTAAATAATAACCCCAGCCACTCCCAAAAAGCCATCGATTGCCTCTAGAAGATTCCTCATTAGCGGCATAGGCAAATATAATAAGTTGTATTAATTATTGTAGATGCCTAAACTTGTCCTCTCTAATTAAATAAATTTTTTATTTATTTAATTAGTTTAGCCTAAATTTGATCTATTAATTAAATAAATCTTTATTTATTTAATTAATTCATTTATCATCTTCTAGCCTTATTTCTCATTTAAATAAATACTTTATTTGTTTAAATTATCCTTCCCCTAAATTAAATAAATACTTTTATTTATTTAATTGATCCCATTTCTTCTATTAATTAAATTAATCTTTATTTATTTAATCAATTCATTAGCATTTTCTACCTATGACACATGTAATTCATCTCTTAATTCTTACACTACCTACCCTCTTATTATTTTCTTATTTCTTCTACCTACCCTCTAATCCTAGCCGACCATTTATCTTTTACACCTCTCAATCTTATCCCTCCATTTTCTTATAGTGTCTTCTATATAAGAGGATTCCTACTTCATTATCAACTCCTCCAAAGAATTCTAGCATTCGAACTTTCATATGCGATCAAGCCTACTTGCAACCACATTTCCATTCTTTGTTGAGCTCTTGTGCACACATAAAATCTGAGAGCAAATATATCAAGAAAGATCAATGGAGATAGGAAGAATGGAGATTCAAACCCTAGTGGACATGCGATGGAATAATCTTTATGATTTTTTTAATTTGCATTTGTCTTAGGTAATCCTCATTTGTTATGGTGGATCTTTGTTGTTGTTAGGCTAGGGTTTTGTGGTTGAATTCATTTAGTCTTTCAATGTTGTTGTTTTATTTTTACCATAAACATTTTGGCACACCTGGTGGGACATGGATTTTTGTTAGATCTATGTTTTTTTTTGCAAGTTTTTCTAACCCTATAGTGTTGTTTTGTAAAACAATTTGGAGAATAACCTTGTGCAGCTAGGGTTTTTGACATAAGATTAAGATCTTGGAGAGATTTGATCTTATCTCACAAATGGCTTGTAATTTTTGCATAAAAGTTTGTTTACAGGTTTTGGACAGTATCAAGAGCTTGCAATCCAAAGTTCAGATTTTTTGGAGCAAATTTGAATTTTCTATGAATTGTATATGAATTTTCATAAAAAAATAATTTTGAGAGCAAATAAGCGAATTTTTCAGTTTTCCTTATAATTTTGGAAATCTCTCTGATTTATGCACGGGATCTGTTCTTTGTGTTTTTAATGTTGATGCAAAATAGCTCCTTAAGAATCAATTTTTTTTAAATTAGGGTTTTTCATTATTTTGATCAGATCTCACAAATGGCTTTGAATTTTGGCATCAAATTTTTGTTGCAGGTCGAGAAAAATATCAAAAGTGCTTCGCTAAAAAATAAGATTTTTTGGATCATATTTGAATTTTGTATGAATTGTTTATGCATTTTCATAAAAAAGAAATTTTGAGAGCAAACGATAGAATTTTTCATTTTTTTTTACAATTTGGGAAAGTTCTCAAAATTATACATAGGATTCGTTCTTTGTGATTTTAATTTTGATGCAAAATAATTCATAAAAAAATGGATCTTTAAAAATTAGGGTTTTGCATTATTTTGATCATATCTCACAAATTGCTTAGAATTTTTGTAGGAATATTTTTATGCGAGTGTGAAAGGATATCAAAAGTATCCTGTAGATAATTCAGATTTTTTGGATCAATTGTGCATTTTCTATGAATTTTTTTATGATGTTTCATAAAAAAATAATTTTTTGAGCAAATTAGAAACATTTTAGGATTTTCTTACATTTCTGGAAATCTCTTGAAATTTTACAGGTTCTCTATTTTTAATGATGCAAAATAACTCATGGAAAATCAGATCTTTGAATTTGTCAAAAAATGCATTGTCGAAGGCCCCTGTTTCACAAAGTGTTTTGCGATTTTGTTAAAATAAACCTAACTTGTTTGCCTGCAGGAAGGGGTAATCATTTGAAACAACCCAAACTACTCACAAATCTTTGTTGTAGGATCTTGGCAAGGGTTTTCTTTTGATTTTTCATTGTGCGCTTTGTTTCCATAGACTAGCAAACACTTCAATTGGTGCACTAAAATTGAACCAGTGTCTTTTGTGTCTTAAGCAATAGGCTCTTTGTGTTTATTAGTTAGAGGGCCTCCCTCCCTGTGTGGTCATTAGGACTCATAGTGAGGAGGGAACAACCCAAGTGGTAGTGAGGAAAATCCACCTCTTCCAAACCACTATAAATAATTGTATCCATGGTGAAAGCCATGGGTAACGTGTGTTGATTAGTTCATACTGACACTATGTCTCCCCATAAATCCATTTGATCAAATTTATTTAGTCAGTAGTAGGGCGTAACCCCTACCGGTTGGGAGCCTTCTGTATTTACAGAGCTGAAAGTGTCGTATGTATAGCCACATAAGCGGATGCCCTTACTAGCACATTTTTGTTGTAGAAAGCCAAAACCCTTCTAGTTGTTGGGGTAGGAGGTCGGACCTCTGGAGTGGCCCACACACATACAGTTCTTAGTAGAGATACAAAGTTTGCCATGGGAGTTTTCATGGGGATAGGTGATTGGTTGCCTCAGAGAAATGAGTGTCGAGGGTGGAGCCAGTGGGGTCAAGCACCTAATTATTTACTTTGAATAGCATAGCCTCGGGGGAAACCCCATGTGACATCAACAACTATTGTCCCGACCAACCATAGGAATTACACTTGTCTTCTTTTAAACATTCAAACACTGAAGACCAAACATCAATACATTGTGTCTTTTGTGTCTTCAAGTGTAGTCAAAACAATCTTACATCAAACAACACACTTTTCTTTGAGTCATTTTGAGTCCAAACATTCACGGACATAGAGTCCTTATCAACATTGTGTCCTCTTATCACGAAAAAAATAGTCAAAAATTCATATTTGGTCACAACAAATAACTTCACAAATTGAAAAAATTGCACTGAAGCTTTTTAAATACATCTGTGTCTGACAGAAACATGGCTATGTTGGGTAACCATGTCTTTGAAATATATAGGCACGTCTGTGTTCAGTATTGGGAAATTTTATAGTCCAGAAAACAAGAGAATCAGTTTCAGAATTCTTGAGCATCCTAGGTTATTTCTCCAGGTTTTCATCTAGCATTCAACCTATTTTTGGGTCTCGCAAAGTTCATCATTTCTTTACATCTTGCATTACATTCACATTTGTCTAAAATTGAGTCAAAAGGTCACTTGATTGTCCTCATCTTTCTTTGTCAACACAATACATATAACAACATTTTTCTAAGTGGTCCCTTGTCAAGGTCTATCACCTTTGGGTCTCATTTGGTCTTACTTGGAGTCAAGGTCAACTTACTTCATCAAGAGATCTATCATCTCTTTGGAAGCCACGCCTACTCTAATACATACATACTTGGTCTTACACTTTGGATATTTCAAGTACACCTTAGATTGATTTACATTCCATCCAACTCTTGGTCTTCCATACTCTTTCCATTTTCACACATCTTGGTCAAGACCAGGTTCATGGTTGAAACCCATTCCCAAAAAATCTAGAAGAGAAGCTAAAGAGGCTCAAGAGTCTGCAAACATGAGTGTCTATGCGTATGACAACAATATCTTTTTCAATTTTGATCATACCACATTACCTGACATGGACATCTATAGAAACATTCAAAATGTTGAGAGCATGGATAATACAAACAACAATGATACACACAATGACAATATGGACAATATTTCATTATATTCAACAGAAGTGGAAGACTCTGTTATGGATCCCCATTTTAATAGATTGGTTGAGGAAATCATGAGAAGGGATAGACAATATTTTCTATAAGTGATGGCACAAAGTGGAGCTAAAATACCTCATAATTTTGACATGTCCCAAATAGTGGAAAATTGACCTATTCAAGAAAGTCAACTCAACATGGATCAAAGGAGACATAATAGTGGAGGTACTATAGGACCATGTTTCATGCCTGAGTCACCATCATCCTTGCTTAAAAAACCGGAGATCCCAATTACA
Source organism: Cryptomeria japonica (assembly GCF_030272615.1). Lineage (NCBI taxonomy): Eukaryota > Viridiplantae > Streptophyta > Pinopsida > Cupressales > Cupressaceae > Cryptomeria > Cryptomeria japonica. Next base: position 205,287,421 of record NC_081412.1, on the reverse strand, counting down.
CATGGTCAAGCTTATGATACTCACGAAAGAACATATCATGAACAACTCCATCTACGCAGACCTTTATGGAAATCTTATGTGGTTAAATACACTCAATCACATACCAATGCTAAGGACCAACCTCAAAAGCAATTAGATATTCAAAGGCATGCTCAAAATTTGGACACAAGAAAACCCCATGTCAAATTTGGGGGCAATACACATGAACAAACTCATGATATGCCTTAGGACCCTATATCAAGTGGTCCCTACATGCATTATCATTATAGACCTCCTACATATGAAAATGTTTATGATCAATACCATCCATGTATGTTGTATCCTCCTCCTTCACCCCATGGCTTAGGCATGGGATCTGGTCCAAGAAGTTGGTCTCCACCCAAGAACAATTTGGAACAACAAATAAAAGACTTAAAAAAGAAAATGGAGGACATTAGAACACCAAAGCCAACTTACATAATGAGATACATATGTTCCTATCCATTTGACAAAATCATTCCAATGCCTCCTTTTCCTACACATTTCATGACACCTAAGTCTGATAAGTACAAAGGTAAAGGAGACCGTGAGGCACATATAAGATAGTTTTCATAGCTTGCATTAAGGTAGCAGTAGAAGAAACATACTTGATCAGATTGTTCCCACAAAGCCTAGGTTATCAAGCTATGGAATGGTTCTCCCAACTTCCACCTGGAATTAAGTCATGGGGTGATCTAGAAGAAGCTTTCATACAACATTTCTCATATAACATGGAGACAAATATATCAGTTACCACTTTCTAAAATACCAAACAGAAAGATGGGGAGTCATTTTCATCATTCCTACAAAGATGGTGGAATTTAGCCAGCAGATGCTCTTATGAAATTCCACAAATACAAATCATAGATATGTTTACACAGAATATCAATAGATAAATTGGTTATGACTTAAGAAAAGCTTATTTGTCCACTTTCAAGGATGTCATTGAGAAAGGCTTAGCAATAGAGAAGGTCTTAATTGAGAAAGGATTCATTAATCTATTCAAAGAAAACAAAGAAAATTTAAAGGAAAAGACAAGCCATGATTTTGGAACAAGAAAAAGAACACAACAAATGATGGTGTTGTCGATGCTAACATAGTGAAACCAAAAATCATTCTTTTAGGATCAAGTTCTTCTACAAGAAACCAAGTAAATACTCAAGCAACTTCAAAACCATGAAGGAAATACACCCCATTGGGAGAACTACTTGAGTTAGATTTTAGGAACCTAGTGGCAAACAAGATAGTAACAATTCCAGAAAATCCTCCATATAAACCAAAATTCAAACCAAATTGGTGGAATGATGATGAGTATTGCGAATATCACAAGAGAAAGGGACATAAAATAGGAAATTGGCATCACTTGGAGAACATTATACATGATCTTATTGATAGAGGTGAGATTGAGATCAAAGGACATACATCCAATTAAAAACATGAGATGTTTAAGGAACCATTCTCTAAACATGACAAGGGAAAAGCCAAAGCCACAGATGATCAAGCCAACTATACCAAAGTGTCCCATGATTATGATTTAACTATTAATGACATTTCGATGGACAACTATGTTTCTACTATTATTATAAAGGACAAAATGCCTGAAAGTTCTACCCAAAAAGCCAAAGTTATCCTAAAAGGCATTGGACCTTCGTTCGAATCTACCTCTAAATGCAATGTCATAACTCATCAAGGTAAGGTCACCTTGCAAGGTGCTCTAGCTAAAACCAATGTTTCCTCATTAGCCAAACTTGAGTACGACCTAGTAGAACAGTTAGGGAGGACACCTGGGCTCATCTCCATCCTTGAAATTTTACGCATATGCCCTACGCATAAATCCATCCTTGATAAAGTCCTAAGAGAAACCTTTGTATCCACTAATCTAAACGTGGACTAGTTTCAAGCCTTGGTGGGATACCTTTCCGTTCCATATTCTCTTACATTCACCAAAGCTGATGACAACTTTGTAAGCCAACCGCATAATGCACCTTTACACATTGAAGCCTTTCTACACAAACACCGAATAAAATGATTCCTAATAGATGGAGGAGTTGGTCTCAATATATGTACATTGAATACTCTTAAGAAATTGGGATATTCTGAAAAAGAGAGCTCATCCAAGGGCATAGTCACCTTAGCTCTCACAGTTGGACCAGTAATGAAGGATGTGGTTTGTCAAGTCCTTGATCTAGATCTCACATACAACATACTCTTGGGATGCCCATCGATTCATGAAATGAGAGTTGTTCCCTCAACATATCATCGATGTATCAAGTTCCCACACAATGGAGTTGAAGTAATCGTCAAAGCTGATCGAAACCCATTCATATATTGCAACAATTTGTGACCTAGATCAGAAATAAAAATCCCAATCAATCGAGAGGTTGTTCCTTCATCAGCATATGTTGATCCAAAATCCTTGAAAGCTTCTACATCAAAACAAACAAAGATCAAAGAAAAATTCAAGGTTAAAGACATGGGATGTGGTGAGTATATCTTTCATGTTGATAAAATCCCACTATCTTCTAAGACATTTAGTCAACAATAACAACCTACAAACAATTTGCAATGCCAAGGAATTGGCTATGAAGCACCTAGTGTTGTAGCTACTAAGTCTGAATGCAAATCTCCTCTAGTGGTGCAAGTAGCTCTTGATATCAATAGTCCTAAGAGTGGTTCTAGCAAAGAATATATTGAGTGTATCACCCACCCTCTTTAGAACTCATATAGCCTTACCATTTTATTTTACTCATTCCATTTCCACTCCTCTATCAGACTTGGATCAACAAGAATTACAAAGGCCCTTACTTATTGGAGATAAAAAAATCAAGCTTTGAAAAGAAAAATCCAAAAGTCAAAAATAAAGAAAAGTCCTTCTATCCAAATCAAAATCAAAATATATTGGACTCTGCAAAAATCAAGGTCAAGGATAAAAATCCTATGAAAAAAGAACAAGAGATGATCTCCCCTAATATCAAAATAACTAGGGGCAAAAGTTCTACAATTTTAAGTCAAAACACATACTTGTTGATCCTAAGTCTCCATCATGTCATCCTACTTTCACTTCTTTTAACAATCATAAGCCTTCATAACTCATCCACTTGTTTCACACATCCATTTGCTTCTGGTGATACATCATGGACCTTTAATGGAGCTTCCTTGAGGGACTTTGTTGTCAGTGATGCACAAAATTCTTTAGGTGACATGCATATGGGCATGTGTAGTCCACACACTAGTAATTCTATCTTAGTTCCTTCATCAAGGAAGACAGTCACTTGAGCTACACATCATTCAGTTAAGGAACAATGCAACTAAAATCATAAGGTAAAGCCTAGTACATTCGAGGTGGGAAACTTAGCTCTCAAATAAAATCCTAAAAATAAGCAAGACAGAGAGAAGAAGGGAAAGTTCAAACCAAATTGGCTTGGTCCTTATGTCATCATAAGAGTCTATGGATTATGTGCATATTAGCTTTTGACACTAGATGAAAAATGTTTGGAAGATCCTATCAACAACATGCACCTTCACAGGTTTTACACATAGCTCTTTGAAATATCCTAATTCTAAAATACAAAAAAATTATTAAAAAAAAAAAAAGGTTACTGTGTGAAAACGTGGCAAATAGGCACCTTGTGACACAAAAGAAATTAAAAAAATCCAAAAAAGTAAAGAGAAATAAATTCATCCAATGGTGAAAACCACTTTGATGGCACCCTGGACAAGTACCATGGTGAAAATTGGGTTACTGACACCATGTGTAGAGACATTGCTCCTCCCTCCTTCAGGATTCAATCTCATCCTTTCACTTTGCACACACTCATAACTATCTTTCCATAATAAACTTACCCATTCCCATCATGGCTTGTCATTGATCTACCTAAGATTGGTTAGACATTCATAATAATCCCTCCTTTTCACCCCTTTCCATCCATAATAAATCAGCTCCTATCTGTGGCTAAGGAAAATCCTAAGTCTAGTGATGGGTGTGGAACTAAGAGCATCACATGTTCCGAGGAGTACAGTTTCTTCCAATTTTCTTCAGTCTATCCGTGCACAATCCACAATAAAGAAACACTTACATCACAGATTCGCAATAAAGTTTCATTTTCTCTACAATAAAGTATCAGTTTAATTGATTCACTCAGTTTCATATGAGACACAAGCAGCAATGGGCTTCCACAAAATCAAATCTTTCAACAGACACAGACAACATTACGGTTGAATGCTATCTATCCTTTTGTGAAAGTAAACATTTTGACCACAATCAAATGGACTTATACAAGTGATAGGAGACACTAAAATTGAGGACTAAAGGGGATGTTGGTGTCGAGTCTTGATTTTATTTTGATTTTATCTTTTGGTGACATGTCTTTTAGCTTTTATGGGATGTCTCTGACTAGAGATTTTATCTCCAGGATGTCTTTGACTAGAAAGGAAAGGATGGGGTATTGTCACCTATTTTTCCTTGTTGTCTATGGATTCTCTCTTAGAATTGTTTGACTTGTCCAAGGATATGTGGACACTGTGAGTCTAGTATGAATTGGGGAATTCTTTGTTTGTGACTATCTAATCTCCATGCAAACAAGTACACTGAATTTTTGGGTCGAACATATACCTTGATTGTCATAAGCTATTTTCCATAATAAAGTTCAATGATGATAATGCACAAGAATCTCTTTCACTTCCATATTTTCTATCTTCCATCCCCCTTTCTTGATTGACCTCCTTCGTCCTTCTTGAGTCTGTGTAGCCCGCTATCACATGACTGAGTATAATGACACGCCAAAAATATTTGGATTTTATGTAGTTTGCACTTGCATTGCCGCATATTAGCATTTCATACATACATATATGTTGGCATTCTACACTCAGATGAGAATAGTTGATGTTGTCATTGATGGAAACCAACTGGTAATATGGTTCATAGCATACATAGACAACAAACATCATCTACCGACACCGACAGGCACAAAAAGATTATTCTCACGAACACCTAGTCTACACCGAAAGAAGATCTTACCGGCACCCCAGCCGACATGGAAATTATATTGTATAGCTGACATGATATATTGTAAAGACATAGATGTACGAGATCTTATAGGCCATTTTGTAAGATGAAAAAGTGTGATAGGTATGCATAGGTAATCAATGCAAATGGATTATGAGAGAAATTATCTGTATATGCATTTTGATGTAATAATTTTGATGAGCGAATAAGAGAAGAGAAGAGTGAAGAAAGGTTTGTGGCAAACGTATTTGACAGAGCTCAAACCGGTATTGAATCAAGCATTGTAGATGCTATTTTGAACAATACATTATCATTGGATTTAATCATGCAATTTTGTAGTTAGCATGACTCATTTTTTGTGATTGAGCAGTGAGCTCTAGGTTGTTGGTCTTCCTACATGTGCAAGCCCCTATTGTATCAATAATATTTATTCATATTGGCCAGTGAGTAAATATTGTGGGTCACAAATCCCATCGAGGTTTTTCCCCTACTGGGTTTCCTCGCCAAAATATCTTGTGTTATTGTGTGCATTGATGTCGTCTCTCTTATTTCTCTTTATTTCTTTATTGCTTGTTTACCTATACATTAATTTGGGTTGTAAAGTTGCTAACAAGTTTAAATATTTCATTTACTGGTTAGACACTGATTCACCCCCCCTTCTCAGTGTCTTTGGGACTGATCAAGTAACTAACAATTGGTATCAAAGCCTAGTCCTATATTTGCAAAAGCCTAATAGCTTGAGGAAGATTTTGAAACCAATATCTATGGAAAGATTGAGACAACAATTGGAAGGAGCTCTTGAAGATCTTGATGCAAAAAAATTGAAGAATATCAAACTAGAAGATGAACTCAGAACTGCTCGGGAATTTATCAAAGCACTTCAAGATAACCTGGTTATAGCAAAGCATAAGAGAAAAGACTTACATGTACAATTTCAAAATCAAGATGATGAAGAAAAAGAAACTCAGAGATATTGTAGACAAATTGAGACAAGAGAATAGTAACATGAAGAAGGAGATGCAATATTTAACCATGAGACTATGCAAAGATATTGAAGATAGAAAGAGGAATGAGGAAGATTTGGCCAAAAGACTAAATGAAAGATCATATGAATCTCAAAGGCTTAGTTATGATAATTATATTCTCAAAACCGATTTGATTCACATGCAACATGACAAAGATGAAATTTTAAGACAAGTTAGCACTTTGGAAAGTGATTTGATCACTGCAAGTGAATACAAAGACAAATTCAAGAAAAGTTCAGATAATCTTGATGATATGCTGAAAAAGTCAGAAACCTGATGGAGAAACAATTGGACTTGGATTTGAACATGGAGAAAGCTCAGGGACTACAAACAATCATGATCACAAAAAATCGGTAAGGCAACCTAATGCTTATAAATTTAATGGGAAATGTTTTAATTGCAACAAATTTGGTCATAGAGAAAATCAGTGCAGATTTAGGAATGATTATAATACAAACTTACCCACCAGTGAATGTTCAAAATGCAATAAAAATGGTCATAACTCAAACAATTGTAGAATGAATGTGAAATTCTATTTTTGTGGTAGATTTGGACATCTATCTAATCAACACAGAACTCAAACCGGTCAAGGTTTTGGAAAGGCATTTTAGAGAAACAATGTAACTTGATATGCATGTAACAAGATTGGGCATATTGCAAAATTTTGTAGAAGCAAGAATTCACCACTGAACAATAAAGGATCTAACAACAAAGGAAAAGAGAAGGTGACTGAAATGAAGCAAGAATTTTCAAAACAATGGATTAGGAAGAGAGATTAGAAAGGTAATGAATCTGTCACTACATCGACAGAACAAGGTAATCTTGCACTGACAGGAGATTCTTCATCCAACTAAGGAATAATCCGTAGGGGTAAGGCAATAGATTGAAAACCATGTATTTACCCTCATTTGATGGTAAGAAGTTATATTTCTTCTTTACCGGCAGATATGTAGAGTTTTTCACTTCACCAACGAGCATTTATTGCGGTTGTAAGTCAAAATTTTGGTTATAAAGGCATTGTAACCTTTCATTTCAACTCACCAAGCATCCAAGCATTTGAAGAGAGGGAAATTGAGCAAAGGCATTCTAAAGGTGAAGCAACAAAGAGATTTTTCAAGGTATCCAAGGATTTCATAGTTAAGAGGTATTTATCTTTCGCAATGGCATCTTCATCTTTTGTTCCTGAATTCGTAGCAAACCCTACTATTGTGGAAAACATTAAGTGACCTAGACCAGTTTTCAAGATCATTCCCAAGATAGAAAAATAGGATGATTCTATTGGTGTATTTTCAAAAATCTCGAAGGGAATTGCATTCACTGAAGACCCTAGGGCATACATACATTGCAACATAGAAATTTTAGGATCTGAAGATTTGATGAACATGTACATGAATGAAATTACTGACAAGGATGGGATAGTGAAACCGAAACATATGGTAGTTGAGGATTTAGGTTTCATAGACATCCTCCATATGCCAGAATTCTTAGATGAAGTCGTCCGCTATGTCCTTAGTAGAGTTCATGGAGAACTTATGTGGTTGGACTCGATATTCAAGATTACCAAGGAAGATATCAAATTTGTTACTGTTTTACCCTCCATCGGTTCTAGACCTGACAAGAAGAAGAAAATCCCTAACAAGGAAGTTATGAGCTTAACCGAAGCTACATATGGCAACTTGTCACTTAGGGTTAATGACATAAAGGATAAAAATGTTAAATTTGTTAGCATGATAATTGGATATAAAGTTAGTCACATAAATAGATTAAATTTTGTGTCAAGTTCATGCATTCACAACGCACATGAGATGATTGTAAAAAATGCAAAGATTGATATTTGTGAATGGTTGAAGGATGAATTGCTAGAAAATTTGGATAAGATAAAAGGTGACAAGAAAGGAACATTCAAATTTAGAAATCTGTTGGTATGTTTAATTCTTTACTTTTCAAAGGAGATCCCCGACATAGGTCATAAGGATTTTGCCTATGATATTTCTGTTGGAAAATAGATAAAGGAGGCAATCATCGGTATGGGAGCTAACAATGATGAGTTAGTCAAAGATTACTTCAAGAATTTCTAGACCAGAATGAAACAAAGAGAAAGGATTTCCCAAAGCATCGTAGACAAATATGATAAACAAATATGCTTTCTAGTAAAGAGAGATGAAATTTGGATGGAAGCAGTTAGACCCAAAACAGTATAGATTACTGAAATGGGATATGAGATGGACTCTCACATCTTGGAATCATATGCAAAAATACTCCTAGATGCTCCACTGGAACCATCAGAGAAAATATTTGGTAGTGCTTGTAAAGCGGAAAATCGCGAGCGAACCCTAAGTGTTCCCTCCACCACTCCCAAGGGGAAAAGGGGGGGGTCACCTAGGATTGTCGGTTTTCACTTAGGAGAGACTTTACATTCAAAAGAGGGGTTGAAACCCACAAGATCCAATCCTACACAATGCAAGATTGGATTCTAAATGAGTTTCAAGGGTTAAGACAGCAAGGCTACCCTCTTTTGTAAAGAATGTAGATAGAAGAATTAAGCTAGGAATGCATAGAAAGTGAGAAAGATTCACTTATAAACTAAGATAGGGATATAGGATGAAGCTGCAGACCTGGAATTAGCAGTAAAATGTCGAGATGATGCTATCCTGCAAATTTGAGCAAAATTTGACGGGATGATGGTGCCCGGCGTGCACACGGTCCTCCGAAAAATCCGCGAAATGAAGGGGGATCTGTTCGTCTCTGCACAAGGATTCTAGATCTTCAATTTCAGCCGCGTACCTGCAACCTACACACAGAAAAGCGAAGACGATTGGGGGGTTAGGGATTAGGGGTTTGCCCTTAGGTCAAACCCCGGTTTTGGAATTAACCAAGAAATGAGAAATGCTGTAAATGTAAATGACTGTAATGCAAAACAAGTACTAGTACCTTGTTGTAAGAATGTTTGTATTCTTACATGCGAAGGTGTAGATGTTGTTGTATGTTGTATATTGTATGTTGTAGTATGTGATCTCCTCTTCAATGGTTGAATCCTTGTCTTGAATGCAACACTTAGCCTTGAATGGAGACTTAGAATGATCAATTGCTTGAAGGAATGCTTGAATGCTTGAATGCTTGAATGCTTGAATGTTTGAATGTTTGAATATTGCTTCTGCCTTTTTTCCTCTTCTCAAATGAGAGAGGAAATGTAGTTTATATACTTGCCAATTAGGGTTGATAGACTGATTTTTCTGACCTTAGGCCGACTAGGAAACAATATTTTCCAATTTGCAAACTAAAAGACCCGAAGCCCCATAAGAGACTGGGCCCAAAATAGGGCCAGGGACCAGGGCGCTGGGCGCCATGGTCCCACCTCCAGGGATAGTGGGGTGCAAGGAGGATCAGGCCAGGGTGCTGGAAAAATGCAGTTATTGATGTCATGGACAAGTTTTGGGGTCTCCATTCAGGTTCCATGTTGCGTCACCATCGTGAAGACCTAAATGCGATCGAAATTGCAAGTGTCACAATTTTAGGACGCTACAATGCTGAAAAAATTGAAAGTGATGTAGCCATGATAAAGGAAAGAAAGAAAAGAGACAAATTCATGAAAGATGCTTCTCAAATGGTAAAAGAAGTTATAGAAGGGTTGATGAATCTTGGTGGTATTTCTGCTGAAGTAAAAAGTCAATTAGAGCAGACACCGGTAGCTCATGTTTCCTTGATTGTTACTTCGTCTGAGACAGAAAGTGATAAAGAAGATGAATTTAAAATGGATGAAAGGAATAAAAGGAAACCTTCACCGAAACCTGCCCCATCTCCAAAGAAGTCAAGGACACAAAGAAAGAAGCAACACGCTATAAGAGAGCCCAGTGGTCCCAAGAAAAAGAAAACTCCTAAGAAAAAATCAAAACCTAAGGAACCAAACACTCTTACACTGGAGGAACTAATAAATGGAATCACACAAGAAGGTAGCCTTAGCAATGTAAATAAATTCTATCATTCTTTCAAGGATGCAGATAAAAACACTATAGAGGAAAGCATTATATTACATCTTGATATCTAAAAGAAAGTTCTTATTGAGGTTGTACATGATCTTCCTAATCATTTGTATTTGATGTTAGAAGCTAAAAGGATGTTGGTTATGGAATTGGATAAGAAATTAAAATTTGAAGCATTGTTGGCAGTTAACCATGTCAATTCCCGACATGAGATTGATGAATTGATTGCAGAAGCCAACCAGTCAGTTTTTGTATGTGGTCACTGACAGTTTAGCCTTATGGTAGGCCGAGTTAAGGAAAGTGAAGATGAAACAACAGACAAGTGGGACATATTGTTTGTGGAAAGAGAAAAGAAAGAAGAAAAGGATAGACAAAAAATGGATGTCTTTTACAAAGGTATATTAAAAGGATAAAGGTAAAGGTAAAATTGGCAGTGTGCCTAATATAATGGTTAAGGATAACCTTCCTTCACTGGCACAAGACACCCCACCAATAAGTGCAGAGGCACTGGTACAAACTGATAGTCAACGGAAAGAGAAGGCAGAGGAAATAACAAGAGATGGCACCAATCCGAAATCTGAAGTTCTTTTTACGATGTGAATGTGAACACACAAGACTTCAACATTGCCATGGACAAACAGACTGTAGAGGTAAAACAAATTGATGGTGCAAATATTGAAATCTTTGAGTCACTGGTCAACATTGTTGACTCTCAGAACATTGAGATACCAACACAAGTTGAGAAACTTGATACCATCCCAAATGCTACTCAGCCTAACATTGAGAAACCAACAAAAGAACAAGCAAAAGCAGAGTTAAAAACACAAACTGAACCTACAAATGATGACACTCAGCAGAAGGTAGAGAAACTGACAGAGAAAGAACCCGAACAAAGTATATCAGAACCGACAGTCAGCAAGACGGAGAATAAGGATGACAGGAAGATTGAAAGCAAAATTGAAACACATAATGAGCAAAAAGAAGAAACGGTGAATAAAGAATAGGTCAATAATGAAAATAAGGAAGAAGTGGTTAAGGAAATTTGACAAGTATCCAAAGAAAAGAAAGTTATAGCCGAGCCTAGCACTTCCACCATGAATTTCAAGCCTACAAATTTGACTGATGTACTTTTGAATTCAATTAAGAGGATCATAGATTGCAACACCTTAGAATTTAAGGCCATTGATGACACATTACCTATATTGAAGATGATTGCACTGGCTTGTAAGATAGATCACATTGATGGATCTTTAGGTAAATTGGACACATTGTCCAAATTCATTGCTTCAAATATGCTAACTGTAGATAAGATTAATGAGGAGACTATTAAGGAAAGGGTGAATAAGGAGAAAAATTATTTCTTTAATAAAAATATCAAGGATTGCACTAAGCACATTGATTCCTTATTACTAATACTTAATTCCACCATTTTGGAATATAAAGAATTGTATAAGGAAGAATGCAAACCTCACAACTTGACATAAGACATTGAGGAAGAGATAAAGAAAACACAAAAAAAGATTGATGATATATTAGACAATATGATAGGTTCTTCAGAACTTACATCAGTTTTTGATCAAGAAATGGCAGTTTTTGAGGAAAAGATTGAGAAACTAGAAAAATAAAAAGCAAGGATAAGAATGAAGGCACGTGAGCTGAAAAACAAACTTGGTCCTAGATTAGACAACCTTATAACTCGGCGGATTGAGTTGTCTAAAGCAACAATTCAAGGAGACAGATCACTAGAGCAACAAATGCATTATCTGACTGGTATGATCCAGCAGACTGAAACTATTATCTCTGACAACACCAAATTCATGTAGAGTCTTAATCTCATTTCGACAAATATATTTAAAATTGTACATAACCGGATATAGTCTATGAGGTAGAATTTTGAATTCTTTGATTCTTTTTTACATCCTTTGTCATTGATGTCAAAGGGGGAGTAGTAGTATGGAGAAAAATGTACAAATGGGATCATTTGCTTAGGGGGAGCACTCCTATGTTTGGATCAGTTTTGGACTTTATTTTTTGGATATCAGCTTTTGGATTTTTCTCATGAGTGTTGCTATCAATGCCAAAGGGGGAGATTGTTGGCATTCTATACTCAAATGAGAATAGTTGATGTTGTCATTGATGGAAACCAACTGGTAATATGGTTCACATCATACATGGACAACAAATATCATCTATTGGCACCGATAGGCACAACAAGAGTATTCTCACCGGTACCTAGTCTACACCGATATAAGATCTTACCGGCACCCCAGCTGACATGGAAATTATATTGTTTTGTATTGTAATTATATTTTATAGACGACATGATGTATTCTAAAGAATCATATATGTATGAGATCTTATAGGTCATTTTGTTAGATGAAAAAGTGTGATAGGTATGCATAGGTAATCAATGCAAATGGATTATGAGAGAGAATATCCGCATATGCATTTTGATATAATAAATTTGATGAGTGAATAAGAGAAGAGTAGAGTGAAGAAACATTTGTCGTAGAGGTATTTGATAGAGCTCAAACTGGTACTGAATCAAGCATTGTAGATGCTATTTTGAGTAGTACATTGTCATTGGATTTAATCATCTAATTTTGTAGTCACTATGACTCCTTTTTGTGATTGAGTAGTGAGCTCTAGGTTGTTGGCCTTCTTGCATGTGCAAGCCCCTATTGTATCAGTAATATTTATTCATATTGGCTAGTGAGTAAATATTGTTGGTCAGAAATCCCACCGAGGTCTTTCCCCTAACGGGTTTCCTTGCCAAAATATCTTGTGTTATGCTGACCATTGATATTGTCTCTCTTATTTTTCTTTACTGCTTTATTGCTTGTTTATCGATACATTAATTTGGGTTGTAAATTTGAAAACAAGTTTAAATATTTCATTTACCAGTTAGACACTAATTCATCCACCCTCTCAGTGTCTTTGGGATTGATCAAGTATCTAACAATATAGATATCAAAATTGCACCATATCCTGGACATACCACAAGTTAGCACATTTCACATTTTCCTCATGCATCTCATCATTTTCATTATCATATTCATCTACATTTGATACATTCACATTTGCATTTGTATAACATTTAAAAATATAAAAGAACAAAAATATTGCATTTCATCATCTACATATTTTCATCCATATCATAAGAATCATAAAGAAACATGCATCACATAGGTACACATGCATATAGTTTCCACAAGGATGATTCATCTCATATATATATATCCAAAATCATAAGTGTCATGATACAATGATGTCAAAATACATATGGCTACACAATCACCCGAAGGTGTCTACATCATCATACAAAAATGGTAGAAAACTGATACATCGAGAACCCTGTAAGGCTATGATGAGCTCCCTCCCTCAGAGCCAGCTGGCCTCGATGGAGTCTGAGCCCTGGAAGTCCTTTCCCTAGGATTATCTCTCCCGCCCCCTCTATCTGGTGGTGGTGGAGGACCCACAACCCCACCACTAGACACAGGTCTCCTGTCTCTCCCACCAGTGGTTGTTGTAATCCGCAATAGTCTTTGGAAGCTCCTATCCCACTAATCTAGTAGCACCAATCCATATTATAGGTCTCTCCAATAGGCTATCTCCTCCCCTACCCACAAAACATAGGCGTATCCGGCTCCTGTGTCCTATTCTTCCTCCTCCTTGCCCTCATTGTTGTCTCCACCTCCATATAGTGTTGAATAGCCTAATCTCTCTCCCACTTAGTGTCCCTTAGCTGTCTCCTGAGCCTGGCCCCATCCCTCTCCAAACCCTAGATCTCATCTACCCATCCTTGGCAGATCTCCATCAAGGATAGTAGCTTATCCTCCTCCTCTCCTCCCTCCTCCCCCTATCCCTATGGCTTCTCCTGTGGCTATCCGTGTCCCTTTTCCTATCCCTATACCTATCTGGGAACCTATGTTGCTAGCACCTACAAAAGGAAATCCACCTCTACCTCTGACTACATGAGCCTATCTCTCCTCTCCACCCTCTCTCCTATGAGCTACCCCCCTCTTTGCCACTGCACCCTACCTCTCCCACCGACCTTTACCTCCACCATCCCAACTATAATCTCAACCATCCCCACCATCACCCTCTATCAGCTCTCTTGGATCTGTCAGCCATGAAAATGGATGCTTTGCCAAATATGCACTGTACTCTGCATCCATCCCTGCATCCTCCACATCTGCCCAAATATCCCAAGTCATGGGAACCATCTCCAATATTTGCGTCACAGTGTAATCATAAGACAATAATGGACCTAAATGCACCTGATCTCTCATTGTATGTGCATACACCCCTGAACCCCGTGGCATTCACTGGATCCTGCCAAACTACCTGCATACCCTAGCAATCAACTACCATTAATGACATATGGTGTCCGCCCAATCAGATACCTACTCTTGAACACATATGGTAGCTCAACTGCGATCCTTCCACTCCTCATAGTCTTGATAAGGCCTCCATACTACACTGTCTACCTCATCCATCACTTTATACCAATACTCTAACCTCCCAATCAGTGGCTAGGAAGTAATCATATCAAACAAATGCACATAGCTCCACCCATGTCCCCTGCCTCTAAAGTGTATCAGTCGTGTCACAAGAATATGTTAATATGCCCATACCTTCAATAATGTCACTCCACACCCCAATCCTGTTGATTCATGATATACAAATTGATGCGGCTCATAATACAAGTGTGCCAACAGACATGACCCCCACACAAACCTGGTGTGCTCAGTCACTAATGTCTCCATAGTCCTCCCCCATCCCACAACCAACCCTCATGTCACCCTGTCTGGATAGAGGAACCCACTGATAACTCTTGCCAACAACCTCAATAGTGTAAATCTTGTCGCTATCATGGTGTCCCAAGCCACATATCCTACCCTCATCTCCAATCTAGGATATTGAAACACTCATCTTAGTGCATCCCAATCTCCCTCTCAATCGTAAGGAACCAAATCCCCATCGATTGGTATCCTTAGTATCATGTATACATCTTCTAAGGTGACTGTCATCTCACCCATCGGCAAATGAAATGTGCATGTCTTTGAGTGCCATCTCTCAGCTAATGCAATCAACAATCTCATGCTCACCTGAAACTCAGGCACATACATAATGTATCGCAAGCCCATGGCCTCAACTACTACTCTATCCTCAAATTTCAGCTCTACTCGTAACCCCTGTGTCGAAGGGAATCTTTACCATGACTCTAGCATCGGTAGGTCCTCCTACAATCAAGAAAATCAACCGTGTCAATCCTAGTAGTACTCACTATTCATCACAAAGTGTTGCGTTTTATTCTAGTGCTTATATCTATCATATGGAACTCTATCCTAGTAGCATTCCCTGTTCATCACAAAGTGTTGCTTTTATCTTATCTCCTAGGGAACCTACTTGAGTGTATCCTCTTGAGTAGCTTATCCAATTGACAATGTATGTTCTATCATAGAATTGTCAATTTCAGCCTAATCCAATTGGCAACGTATGTTCTATCATAGAATTGTGAATTTATTTGGTACTCCTTGTTCATCACAAAGTGCCCCGCTCTATCCTATCCTAGGGCCTCTACTTGAGTGTATCCTCTTGAGTAGTTTCCTAATTGGAAACGTATGTTCTATCACATAATTGTCAATCCTAGCCCTATCTGCTATCCTAGTCTTCCCTAGAGGACCTACTTGAGTGTATCCTCTCTGCAACTTATCCAATTGACAACGTATGTTTATCACAAAACTGTTGATTCAACCTTGAAGATATAAATGTGCATTCATGACACAAACACACTTACATACTTTAGAGACATTTCTACATTTCACAAATGCGCCTAAAACACACAAACGTGCCTCTGTTATGCATAGACACATGTCCCTTGCATAGACATGCTTGCACTTCGCAAACACGCTCGCATTTGACATAGACACTTTTAGAATCATAGACGCAGTTTCACTCGACACATACGCACCTAACCTACCCAGACGCGCCTGACACCAATGGAGATGTGCCTTCCCATCTTTTGACCCGCTTAACATTTTTTCAACATACCTAATGCATATTTATTACCCTACCTAACATGCATTTATGACAACAATTAATGCAACAAGGTATAAGGAGGTTTTGTGGTACTCACTGGCTCTCCTGTATTTGCTAGCCTTTGATATTGGTGAACATGATCAAATTTGTGCACCAATGCCATCGTTGCTGACTACTGACTTCTCTCTACTCTCTTTGCACTCTGATCTCTTATGTGTGTGGATGATAATGAGGATGTTTTCCCTCGTAGTATATATTATAAACTACCCTAGCCCTAGTCTCCCAAGTTAGTCATCTTTATCCCATGACTGTGTCACTCTATCTTGTTAGTCCTTTATAGCCTTTCTTTCTTATCGAGAGATTGTATATGATATTTTCAAACATTTTCATGCAATCTCTTGAGGGGGCATATCATTCCCATCTTTGGGCAACTTTGTATAAATTCATCTTATCTTCTTTGAAACAATGTGACAAGTTGCATTGTCTCAAAGAGGGGGAAAATGTAGACACCTAAAATTGTCCTATCTAATTAAATAAATATTTTGTTTATTTAATTATTTCAGCCTAATTATTCTATTAATTAAATAAATCTTTATTTATTTAATTAATTCATTTATCCTCTTATAGCCTTATTTCTCATTTAAATAAATACTTTTATTTATTTAAATTATCCTTCCCCTAAATTAAATAAATACTTTTATTTATTTAATTGATCCCATTTCTTCTATTAATTAAATAAATCTTTATTTATTTAATAATTCATTAGCCTTTTCTACCTATGACGCATGTCATTCATCTCTTAATTCCTACACTACCTACCCTCTTATTATTTTCTCATTTCTTCTACCTACCCTCTAATCCCAGCTGACCATTTATCTTTTACACCTCTCAATTTTATCCCTCCATTTTCTTACAGTGTCATTTATATAAGAGGATGCTTCTTTCATTATCAACTCCTCCCAAGTATTCTAGCATTCGAACTTTCATATGGGATCAAGCCTACTTGCAACCACATTTCCGTTCTTTGTTGAGCTCTTGTGCACACATAAAATCTGAGAGCAAACATATGAAGCAAGATCAATGGAGATAGGAAGAATGGAGATTCAAACCCTAGTGGACATGTGATAGTATAATCTTTGTGATTTTGTTGATTTGCATTTGTCTTAGGAAATCTTCATATGTTATGGTGGATCTTTGCTATTTTTAGGCTAGGGTTTTGTGGTTGAATTCATTTAGTCTTTCAATATTGTTGTTTCCATTTTTACCATAAACAATTATTAAATGACCCCTAAGTATGATCACGTAGGAGAGATAACATTATAGCTTAAAAATGGCCCCAACTTAATTCATAAAGAATAATTAAAATATTTTGCACAAGAATTTATCTTTTTGGGGCTCATTCTTCAATTATTCATTTGTTCTCAATATTCCTTTATTAAATTTGTTCTAACCTTTGGGAATTAAAATAGGAGATATTACATTTTGGTTGAACCTCTTTGTTAGGAAAAGGTTGAGAAAATGTTATTATGCCAAAATTTGCCATCTTCAAAGAAGAAATGGTTTGAGAAGCAAGTTCACAAGCCCTAGCACAACATCTCCATTGGCATTCTCTCACACAATGGTTTCATTTAGTTTTACCTAATATTTGTGAGGGTTTAGGTTCAATGGGAATAGAATTATTTTCTTCTTTTAAGGAAGGATGGATAGGAGAAGATTCCTTAAGTTGAACAATAGGAGATTCTAGGCACTTCCCTTTGTAAGATTTAGGAGGCAAAACCAAAACATATAAAGGATAAATAGAATGTGTAGGAAGGAGAGTAGGTCCATCATGAGGAGGAGGAATAGGTCTATCCATAGGAGGAATAATATGTTTATCCTTAGGAGGAAGAATAGGTTTATCCATAGGAGGAAGCAAGAGAGTATCCCTAGGAGAAGGAATACAATCATTGCTAGGAGGAAGACTAAGTGTTGGATTTCTAGGTTTACTCAAGGATAAAATCATGTCATTTTTCCCATTTTGATAGGATTTAAAGAGAAAGAGGTTGGAATTGCTCAGACCAAAAAAAGTTAAGACAAACGTCTCCATGCCTCACCATAGGTTGATACATTCTATGATTAACAATTATATTTTAATCACCATGACAAAATTTCAAACATTTATGGACAATAGAAGCAATTGTTAGAAAGCTCAAATAACTAGAGGATAACTGATAGGGGGGTGAATCAGTTGTCACCAGATTATAGAACTTTAAGAATTCAAATCCTTTTTACAGGAACACATAAACTCAATATTGGAATGCTAAACCTAATACCAGAATAATAGATATAGAAATTAAGCATAAACATAAATCATAGAACAATTACCATCCATCTAGAACATATGACACCAAGATTTGTATGTGGAAAACCCGATAAAGGGAAAAACCATGGTGGGAATCCTACCCACAATCAGATAATACATATGCAGTAAGTATATGATTACAAAATTAGGGGCATGCACATGTAGGAAGGCCAATAGCCTAGAGTGCACTGCTCATCACAAAAGAAGCCCCATTGACTACAAAATAAATCCAGACTACAATCCAAAAAGTAGAATGAAGTGCAAAGATAGCATCTCCTATGCCTGAGTATAGTTCTGGTTAAGCTCAATACCCGAGGCCTTAAAACCTCTTCCACAAACCCAATTCGATCACCTATGATCGACCAAAACTCATGCATAAGATTACAACATTATTCACACAGGTAATCCTATTTCCATAATCCCATATTCCCATTACCATTACCATGATCTACAAAGAGATTTTACATCATATTTATACCAACCCAGGACCTAAACAATTAGGTCGACCACCTGAAAGATAATACAAAAAATCATAACATAAACTTGCTATCCAATGATCAACCAAGTCGGCTTAGGATGAAATAATGTAAACTAATCATTAAATCCCACCAGTAATGCATGAAGAACATCCTCTCGCACATTACACAAACCGGTCCATAACCTAGATAACACCAGACCCAAAATAGGTTGCCATAAACCTAATCAAACACTAGTGATGAACTGGAACATGAACATGATAACCAACAACATCCTGAGAACCATCTAGAAGTTGCACCAATACCACTTATCACATGTATCAAAAGATCTTTAACAAAGCTCTATTGGTAAAACCCTTACCCATGACCAAAAGGCTTACTAGAACAAATTATAGTATCTAAGTAATCAAATCCTGAACCAACTAATCATCATACACATCTGAATAACATGAATGATAGGTCAAAATGAATTAAACAAACCAAAGCATATTGGAGCATACCAGATCAATATCATAGTCCAACCACTCTACTGGAACAAACTGGAAATCGATAAATAGCCAAAACAACCAGTGTTGCCATCAATGACAAAAGATCAATGCAATACATATTCAATTCCTCCAAATTTCCAACAATCTCCCCCTTTGGCATTGATGGAAACACTAGATGTGTAAAACATCCAAGTGCCAAGAAATGCCAAAAAATTCTCCCCCTATGGAAGACAACCAACAATCTCCCACAAAATAATATAGAAATGAAGCTTTGAACCAAACTCCCCTAATGGTTATATCTCTCCCTTATGTTTTTCACAGGAATTACTCTCCCCCTTTGACATCAATGCCAAATATCTGACATAAATATTTAAAAAAAAATCACAAATCCTCTGACTCTTATAGTTGACTACTCTCCTTGAGTAGTAGCACTATCACATCAATCCAGAATGTGTAATATCTCTGATAATACATATCGGACTGATGTCAATCAACATCACTGAGGTCTCTACTGGAGGGGAAAAAATCCCCAATCTATCTTTGAAGTACTCAAATGATTCTTTAGGCAAAGGTTTAGTGAAGATGTCTACAATCTATTCTTTAGTGTTCACATAAACTAGTCTGACTTCATTTCCTTCCACCTTCTTCTTTGAAAAGTTATACTTAATAGATATGTGCTTTGTCTTATAATTAAATATCAGATTCTTTGATATATCAATAGCAGCAAAGTTATCACAGTGAATAACACTGGTTCATTATAGTCCACCTTTATATCCTTCAACATTTGCTTCAACCATAGAAATTTTGCATGGTTAGTAGATACTCAACTTCAACAATAGATAAAGAAGTACATGATTGCTTTTTTTGATCCATTAAACAAGTTTCTTTCCAAGAGAGAAAGCTCCACTAGATGTGCTCTTCTGGTCATCAACATCTCTAGCATAATCTACATTGGTTTATGCACATAATGTAAAGTCGTCATTTTCAGGATACCACAAACCATATTCAATTTTTCCCTACAAAGACCTGATAATCCTTTTCACCGCACTCTCATGATTATCTCTAGGATCACTCTGATATCTTGATACAATACAAATTGCATTCAATATATCTGGTCTATTCTAAGTCAGATATAACAAACCTCCAATCATAGACATGTACCTTGTAGTATTTACCGGTGTTGATCCATCTTTCTTTGTCAATTTCTCATTGGTAACCATAGGTGTACCAACCAGTTTAGAATTTTCCATACCAAGTTTTTTCAACAACTCCCTAGCATACTTAGTTTGATAGATGACAATACCTTTATCAGTTTGAGTAATCTGCAAACCTAAGAAAAGTTTCATCTCCCCAATCATAGACATCTCAAATTTATTCTTCATATTGTCAAAGAATTCCATGCACAACTTATCTTCACCTCCAAAAATGATATCATCAACAAATACTTTAATAATCAATATGCCATCATCAGTGATCTTATAATATAAATTACTGTCAGCATTACCTTTAGTGAAATTAAGCTTCAAAAGATATTGATCCATTCTTACATACCAAGCTCTAGGGGCTTGTTTCAATCCATATAAAGCTTTCTTTAACGTGCAAACCATTTTTTTGTCATTTGAAAGTGAAAATCCATTAGGTTGCTCAATATAAACTTCCTCTTCAAGACCCCCATTCAGAAATGTACACTTAACATCCATCTGATAATCCTTGTAGTTCTTATGTTCAGCATAAGCAATAAATAATCTCACAACTTTAATCCTAGCTATCCGTGCAAAGGTTTCAACATAATCAATTCCTTCCTTCTAAGAATATCCTTTACAAACCAATCTAGCTTTATTCCTCACAACTTGTCCATCTTCATTCAATTTATTCCTTAAAACCCATTTAGTTCCAATAAAATTCTTATTTTTAGGTTGGTGAACTAAAGTCCATGTATTATTCTTTTCTATCCGATCTAATTCTTCTTCCATAGATTTCATCCAACATTCATCTTTACAAGCTTCAATTACTGATGTCGGTTCAACTTGAGAAATTAAACATACCTCATGAGTTGTCAACCTTCTTCTTGTCATCACTCCTTTGTTCTTATCTCCGATGATCTCATCTTCTAAATGATTCAACCTTACAAACCTAGGAGTCTTCTGATTTTCTATTCCTCTGACCTAATCTTTAGTTACTATTGAATTTTTTGATACTGCCGGAGTAACTGGTTCAACATTTTGTTCTCGTGTAGTTACTACCAGTTCAATTATCATCATTTTCACTACCGGTTTTCTCTCATAAGATCTAATTTGACTTTTGTTTTGCTCATCCACCTTGACATTAGTGCTCTCCACAATTCTCTGCAATATTTTTTAATAACATCTATATTATTTTCTTTCATTAGAATAACCAAGAAATATTTGTTCATCACATCTAGGATCAAGATTTCCAATGGAATCATCTCTTTTGATATAGCATTTACTACCAAACACTCTGAAATACTTAATTGTTAGTGTATGACCAAACCATAACTCATAAAGTGTCTTACTGGCATCTCTTTTGATATGAACTCTATTGAATGTGTAGACCATCATGCTTACAATTTATCTCCAGTAGACATGAGGTAGATTATCTTCCATCATCATAATTCTAGCTGAATCCAAGATAGTTTTGTTCTTCCTTTCCACAACTCCATTCTGCTGAGGTGTTCGGGGTGCAGACAACTATCTCCTATCCCATTATTCTAACAATAGATGTTGAATTCACTGGATGTGAATTCTCCACCCTGATATATCCTTAAGAATTTATTCTTCAATCCACTCTCTATCTCAACTTTAGCTTTAAAGATTTTAAACCTTTTCAAATGCTTCATACTTCTCCCTTACAAAAGTAAACCACATCATTCTTGAATAGTCATCAATGATTAGGATGAAATATCTATCACCTTGAAAACTTTTGATTATAGAAGGACCATACAAATAAATATGAATCAGATCAAGAGCATCATTAGATTTGTCTTGTATACTCTTAAAAGAAGTTTTGATTACATACCCGATTATAGGACTTTACAATCTTAGGTATATCTCTAACTACCTTAGTAGAACTGATTTTTACAATGCAATCAAAATATAGATGACACAACCTCTTATGCCATAGCCAACTCTCATCAATTTGTGCAATCAAACATGTCTTCTCACCGGAGTTCAAATGATTGCAATCTCCAGTCCATATATGTTGAAAGATATTGCCTTTAGTCTATGTAACAACTATCCTACACTTAAAAGATTATGCCTTAAACCTTCAACATAATAAACATTATCAGTGTTATGCCTACCATCCAATGATATTGTTCCTCTTCCCTTGATTATGCATGCTTTGTCATCTCCAAATCTAACCAGACCACCATCAAATTATTGCAAAGATAACTTCCTTTTATCTATAGTCATATGATGTGAACATCCATTGTCAATTACCCATTCATCCTTGTCTTCAATTTTAGCAGCAGGGGCCTTCTCTTTATATCCCAGATCATCTTCCTTGATATCCAAAAATACCCATTCGTTTCCATTGTTAGATCCACTAGCCGAATCTTGTGTCAGTTCATCATTAGAATCAGTCACACCTTTTTCATCAACAAAGTAGCATGATTTGTCTTTGTTCCTCCTGTACTTATGCTTGTTTTGATAATCATGGTTAGGCCTAAAATATATTCTATCTCTTTCTTCAAAAGTTGAATTACTTTAAGGACATCTAGATGCAAAATGACCTATCGTACTACATGCAAAACATTTGAGAGGTGATTTTCCTTCACACTTACTTCCTGCTAGTCCTTTAGGTACTCTTCTAGTAAATAAGGCTTCAATTTGCTTAAACTCTTCATCTTCTTTCTTCATATCCTTTAGTTCCTTCGCATATAAATATTTCCAATCACTCTTGTCGGTAGATGATGCAGATGCATGAAAAGAAGGTTTAGATTTTACAACTCTAGAAGGTCCGAATTCCTCAAGCTCAAAAGTAGATAACTTCCCAACCAAGGTATCCCTATTAACAAAGGTGTTTCCCATAGTTCTCAACTCATTAATTGTAGTAGCCTTCATCTTCTAATCTGGTGGAAAATCTCTCAGTACTTTAGAAACTATTTCATCTTGGCTCAGAGATCCACCACAACATTGAATTCCCATAACAATCTCATTAACTCTCTCCATAAAAAAAGTAATCATTTCATCTTCTTCCATCTTTAGCTTCTCATACCTCACCTAGTAACCCTCAAATTTAGAAATTTTAATAGTAGCTTCACCTTCCTTCAGAGTCTCCAATTTGTCCCATATAGCCTTTGTAGTTTATTTATCAGTTAGTCGTATTATTTGCTGATCAAAAAGTGCACACAAAAGGGCTTATCTAGCTCTAAAATAATTTTTAATGTCCTTATCCAAGCCTTCCAGAGGAGGATTTTTAGATGTCAGATTATGAGGTGTATAGCCATTTTTAGTGACCTCCCAAATTTCCTTTTGAAGACATCACAGATGAGTCTCCATCTGAATCTTCCATACCCTGTAATTTGTTCCATCAAGCCTAGGAATTTCTCTTCAAAAAATAGCAACAGATGAACTTGATGAACTTGAACTATTAGATGCTATAGGATCTTCCTCAAGTGATTAATATTTTGTAGAGAGGACCAAGATCTAATACCAATTGTTAGGAAGCTCAGATAACTAGAGGACAATTGAGAGGGGGCGGTGAATCAATTGTCACCAGATTATAGAACTTCAAGCATTCAAATCCTTTTTACCGGAACACATAAACTCAATATCAGAATGCATAAACTAAATACCAAAATAACACATATAGCAATTAAACATAAACATAAATTATAGAACAATTACAATCCATCCAGAGCACATGATGCCAAGATTTGTATGTGGAAAACCCGGTAAAGGGAAAAATCATGGTGGGAAGCCTACCCACAGCTAGATAATACTTCTGCAGTAAGTATATGATCACAAAATGAGAGGCCTGCACATGCAGGAAGACCAACAACCTAGAGAATACTTCTCATCATAAAATGAGTCTCACTGACTATAAAATAAATCCAGACTATAATCTGGAAAGAAGAATGAACTGCAAAGATATCATCTCCTATGAATGAGTACAGTTCTAGTTAAGCTCAATATCAGAGGGCTTAAACCTCTTCCACAAACCCAATTTGATCACCTATGATTGACCAAAAATCCTCCATATGATTAAAACAATATTCACATAGGTAATCCTATTTTCATTATCCCATATGCCCATTACCATTACCATGATCTACAAAGAGATCTTACATCATATTTATACCAACTCGGGACCTAAACAATTAGGTGAGCCACGTAAAAGATAATAGAAAAATTCATAGTTCATAAACCCACAATCCAATGATCAACAAAGTCGGCTTAGGCTGAAAACAATGTAAACCAAACATTAAATCCCACCGGTAATGCATTAGGAACATCCTCCAACTCGTTACACAAACCGGTCCATAATCTAGATAATGCCAAACCCAAAATATGTCACCATAAACCAAATCTAAAACCATCGATGAACTAGAATACAAACATGACAACCAACAACATCCCAAGAACAATCTAGAAGTTGCACCAACACCACTTATCATGTGCATCAAAAGATCTTTAGAAAATCTCTGCCGGTAAAACCCTTACCGATGACCAGAAGGCTTACTAGAATAAATGATAGTATCCGAGTCATCAAATCCCGAACCAACTAATCGTGATACACATCTAAATAGTATGAATGAAAGATCCAAATCAATTCCACAAACCAAAGCATACCAAAGCATACTGGATCAATATAATAATCCAACCACTCTATCGGAACCAACCAAAAACCGATAAACAACCAAAACAACCGATGTTGCCATCAATGACAAAAGTCAATGCAACACATAATCAATTCCTCCAAATTTCCAACAGCAATTACTTTCATGGAAGAGAGCCAAGGATGACCCAACTTCACATGAAATTGATCGGATGTAGGAATGAAAACTAAGACAACATCTAAGCACTTAGTGCCAACCTTAATACCAAGTGCAATAGAACCAATAGAAGGAAAAGAGAAGCCATGTAATGCCCACACTTGAGTAGACTCATTCTATTTTTCTAGACTTGATCGGACATTTATTTTGTGTGATGGATATGATGGACATGTTTGGATACACATGATGCATGGATGTTATTTTGGATTTCATATGTACCACATTGATGATTATTGACAGATATTATATGATTTCATGACTTTGTTATTACTCATTATGCCTATGTCTAGTTATGAATTTAAAGGTGATGTTAAAATTATGGTTGCATTGCTATATGTATTTCTGTCATGATTGATGTATAGATGGATAGTGTTAGCATTTTTATTGTCATGTACATGGATAGATTTCATTCATTTTTCTTTTTTATCTAATGGACATACTAACCCTAGTTTGATTTATTTATGATGCGATGTTTCATGATTTACATGTTCACTATATGGATATTGTTTGACTGTCTTTGTGTGGGATCAATGTCACATCATTCATTGCGAGCGGGATGTGTCGTTGCGATATCCCTCCACTTTCTTGTCTTGTATGTATTTATATATATATGTATATGCACACGCATCTTCGTTGTGGTTGTAAGGTTGCAAGTACAAATACATTCATTCCTCTAGGGTAACCAGGTGCGAGCTCCCTTGTCTTTATTGGTGTGAGCGTGTCTTTTCCCGATGGCAAATATGTGGTTCAAAAATGTCATTGGTTCCCTACCCACACTCTAGTTCTAGGTTGTCATGAGTCCTTGTCATCAGTCTTGGCAAATTTCGCCATGTCCAGTCAGTCATCATGATTTGTGAGTATGTGGCATGGTGAATTTGATTATTTAGCTTATTTAATTTATTTAAATTGTGATTTATCGACTATGGTAATAGATTAATTATTTAATCTATTTAATCACGATTTTTATTTATTAATGGATTGATTATTTATTTTATTTAACTATTGGCGATAAATGATTTATTATAGTTTAGTGATTATTTAATAATGATATTTATTAGTGGCAATGCTTTTCTAATTTATTACGATTTAATGATTTTTGCCTATTTAATTATTTTCACAATTGAATTTAAACTAACGTTTGATTGAGATTTTATTTAATATTTAATGGTTTCTGTTGATTTGATTTATTGCATTTATTTAGTTATATTTTTGTTATTTTAACTACTTTATTTATTCAATGTTGAAATTTAATTTTAATTAATTATTATAGTTTGATTAATTAGACGATTTTATTAAATAGTGATATTTTGAGAAATTAGAAATAATAAGGGTAAGTATTAAATAATTACCCTACTCATTATATTATTATGTTTTGATTATTTTGATAATGAATATGTGTGTGTGTGTGTGTGTGTGTGTGTGTGTGTGTGTGTGTGTGTGTGTGTGTGTGTTTATTATATTGCATAACTTGTAAAGGGAAAAATATTTTAAAATGAAATATTTCTATTGGCTGATTTGAAGGCTAGGGTTTTTCATTTTCTCTTTGGCTTTTATATGATTGTCGTGAATTTGATATTGCATAAGTGGTTTGTGTTGTAGTTGGAAGGAGTGGGAAAAACTCTCATTAGAGGTCTCTTCCATAACATAGGAACGAGGTTGGCCTCAATTTTTCCCTTGTATTCTTTTCAGATTTAAATATTGTTTAGTATTCTTGTGTTAGGCATTTTCTGAAGGAAAGCGTAGTGAGGATTTTTCCTGTTGATTCCATTGTTTATGTGATTTAAAAAAAAGTAAAAAAAATTGTAGAATGAAGTGCATTCTGTTAATAATTTACATCATATTACTTGGATTGTCAAATAATCATGATTGATATTTACTCTATGTGTTGGATTATATTTTTTTTTGTTGTTCGTTGTTATTCCCACATTGTGGGTTATTTGTGTTCTACATTATTCATGTTGTAGTTACAAATTGTATTTTGGCACGTTTTTTTTTTAATTTTCTCTAGTAATTAAATTATATTATGTGTTTATTTTATTATTACCCACACTGTGGGTTGGGTCTATGGCACCACCCACGATATGGGAGAGGTCGTGACATCCACTATATCGTGGTGGGTGCTTGCACCCCACGACATGGTGTTGTCATGGCAACACCATGGGGTGGAGGTTCTTAGCACCTTCCACCACATGGTGGTGTCACGACACCACCAATGTCATGGTGGTGCAACAACACCACCCATGATTTGGTGTGTGCACAACACCACCAACTTTGTGGTGGATGATGCTGCACAACACCACCGTGCATGCCATTTTAAGCCTATAATTTGTTTTTAACCCATTGCTAGAATAAAATTCGTCCAACATGGAGCGTATGGGGTGTGATCACATCCACCTAGCCTACATTATTTAACTACAAAATTTGGTTCAGCCTATTGTATATGTATGAATTCGTCAATTATCCATTTCTTTGTGCTACAACTGCCCAATTCAATGATAGGGCAATTATATGGTATTCCAAAAAACGTGAATTTTTCTCAAATTATTGCTGTAATTTTAATTATTCCTCTTTTTTTAATTGCTTAAGTAGGTCATGATATATACATATAAATCTGTGCAAAAAGTGATAGTTATTAGATTATTCAAACTGGTTATTTTTAATGTGTGTATATGTATATTTGTTGTACATGTTAAATATCGTTTAGCCGAAGAGTCTATATGTCTTATTGCAGAATTCATTTGTGTTTTGGGGAGAGTTCATGATTTGTAGTGTGGGATAAGTGTGTCATTTATGACTCCCCAACTTGTTTCATTTCTCTTCAATGTAGTAGACTAGTATAATGTGTCTTGACGCAATTGATTTCCTGAGGCCGCTAGGTTGTAATGTATTTTAAATTAGGTTTAATTCAATTTGATGTCATGGTTGTTGTGAGTTCTCTTTCTAGTAATTTTGACATCTCCTCATGTTGATTTTGCAATGAGGATGACTTGCTTAAGCTGTTGAATTTTATAACAACATATTTGAAGACCTTGCTGGGATGGCTTTTAATTGATTTTAGTAGTGTTAGAATTCAAGTTATGATTCTTTTAGTCTAGAGGCTCATCTCTTTCTTATATGTTTTTGTTTTGTCATTTGAACAGGTATCTATGAATGGTCTAGCTCACTTGAAGTTTTGTTTTTTATTTGCTTATTGTTTCTTATGGGTCCATGTACATGGAGTAGGCTCTTTTATGGCACCTGGGGGTCATGAGAGATGGACTATCACAAGGTTCCTTGTAAGGATGTGTGAAGTCTAGACCTAATGGGCCTAAGGGAGTTTACCTTATTTTAATTAAGTGATAATTAATCAATGAATGGGAATGGCTAGATAGTTAATTAAAAATGATAATGAATGATAGTGCCTCATGTCTAATTCCTAGGGAGGATGTTTTAGGTTGAACATGAGAAGACCATGGAGATGGTAAATCAATCTCCCTTGGTCTCTTATAGGTTGAGATTTCTTTGCATGCCTTTAGGCTAGAGCTTTGTTTTAGTATGACATGTGATGACACTCCCTTGTACATGTGATTCATTTGTATTTTAATATCGCATCTATGTCTTTTTGTTTTGTTGGCCTCTGGAAGTTATCTCGATCATTGTTTGCATTGGTGTTTGGTCCTTGTGTATGGAGGTATTTTTTTGGTGATATTCCCTTTGGTAGAAGCACCAACCTATGTTTAGTTTGTGTGTTGGGACCTAGAGACATCTCCTAGCTCGGGGGTTGGTTCCTTTTAGGTTCCACATTGGTTAGGTGGTTGGATATTTTTTGCCATTGGGGTCTTTCCCTTATTATTGTTGTGCTTATTGTGCATGGTCTTGGATCTTTTTCATGATGGATATGGTTTCTTTGGAGCCAATTTATGTACTAAAGTTTCATGTCATTTGAGTTGTAATAATTTGTAATAGTGTAGGAACCATTTGAAAGGATGAGTAAGCCTCATGTGCACATGGATATGTAATAGTAGAATGTAGTGTATGCATGATACGCATTAGGCTTAGGCATTTAATAGAGATCATCCATTGGTTTATTATGTAAAGGTTCATATTTTTCATTAGTTTGGAAATTGTCATGCCACCTTTTGGGCAACATTGTAATCATGTGAAAGAGTATAGAATTTTGGATGTTTCATTATTAGGACAACATATTAAAGCACACATAAACACACAACAGTTGTGTTGTAAATTGCCATATGCTATAATGTATTCAACAAGTTGTATTGTATGTATTCATTATGGGAATAGACTTGGGCAGCAAGTTAAATATTTATGTGATATTATCTTGACATGTAATGGACATTAGTGTATATAGATAGATCTATGTTGTAATCTAGAAAGATGTAATTATTTACTTACTTCATGCTATGTTCAAAACTATGTTAGGAACCTTGTGTGGAAATGATGAATTTTCATGTGCAAGCTGGAATGCAATATAGTTAGTTGTTAGATCATGTTCATGTGACTCTAAAACTTATATAGTGACCATTATCAAGACCTTGTTAAACCATTAATATTAGAGCAATGAAACATGGTATACACAATAGTTGCATTAGCTAGTATAATAGAAACTAGATCAACCATAAGAATGTAATATATAATAAAACATAGAAGTCTGGAAATGTATAGAACACAATTGATTATGAAATCATTACTATCATGGCTGCAAATATACAATGGATATAATAATCATTAAAGAGCATAAGTGGCTATGTGTGCATTAGTAAGGTAGAAAAAATAAAACAATTAATATATAAACAATGTCAATGTTCATAATGACATATTGATGAGTTAGTATCCATGCATTTCATGACAGCTGTAGCTAGAATGGCTTATTTGCAAAGCATTATGTATATGGGCAGAAATAGCATAGTTGTCATAATAGTAGTACTAGGTTGTATGTCATATAAGTGTTGCATTTTGCTTGAGAGAAGCAATAGAAGTATTGTGATAATGGTAGTAGGATCTCTCCCTTAGCATGTTAAGGTACTAGTAGCTTGTAGCATGTATGTTGTAGAATGAGGGTTGATGGATATGCATTGCATGGTGTGGTAGATCATCTAGTTGGATGCATTACAATAATGTAAGTATAAAGATATGTAATCATAAGTATGGTGCATATGGTGGAATCTCTCATTTAAAGTCATGCACTTGTAAGAGTATGAAGTGCCAAGGCATTAGATAGGCTAAGGCATGTAGACTTTTAGGATTGGTGGTTTGGGCTCTTAGAAGGAGCTAGTGCATAGAGAGGTTTACTTCCACATTTAGTTACGAGGTTTCTAAGCATTATGGATAGTAGAATGAATTAGAGATTATAGAGAAGCCTATTTAATATACTTTTGTGTGCAAGCATTCTTATAGCTAGATCATTAAGTGCATATATGTGTATTCCCATGCTAATTGTGAATCTAATGTAGGGACTAGGAATCATAAAGTTAGTATGTAAGTATGTGGTGGCATCAATATACCCTAGGGAGTTTATGAGACTATGTAAACATGTTTCTGCTTATGCCAAGAACATAATTAGACATTTAATTTTAAGATTCGAACTAAGATGAATTAAGTGTATTAATTCGTGCTCACACTGCCTAGATAAGGTGAAATGGAAACTTATTGAAGAGGGGAAAATAGATTTGAAGGTCAAATGATCAAAACATAATGAAATAAACATGCAAAATGCTAAAATATCATTAAAAGACCATTTCACCTTGCTATTTTACCTTCTCCTTCGGATTGAGCTTGATGAAGTGAAGGCGCCCCTTGATAATGCTCCACTTGATGTTCTCCTTTGATTGCTGGATGTGGATGGCTCTCCAATGTTGTGCACAAATGGAATGGATTTGAAAAATGATAAGAATGAGATGATCAAGTTGCCAAGATGATTTCCTAGGCTCAAAAGGGCACCATAAACTTACTGCATTTCAAGATGTTTTGAATGAAGGGATGGAGCCCTATTTTATAGGAAGAGGAGAGGAAAACAGATGGCTAGGATGAATTCAAGATGAAGGGCTATGATTTACTTGTGAGCTCACACAAGGTCCAAGAGAGGGTGTGGAGACCAAGAAATATGCCTTAAAGGCATTTCATATCTCCACACTCCACAAGATGCATTGGAGGAATTAAAAATTCTCCAAAAAAGGATATCATGGGGATTGGAGGAATAAAAAGGAATTAAAAATTCTTTGGGAGAGGGGATGCCTAGAGGAATGTGTGATTTCAAAAATCTTACATTCACCTAGGAAAAGAGCATTTAAAGCTAGTGGTTGGATGAAAAAGACAAAGAGTTGACTTTGTGACTAATCATGATGATTAACCATTAACGACTCATTAAGAGGGGGATTAGAGGAAATGTTAGGTGGGATTAATATTTGTAGGAGAATTTGACTAGGAGAGAAAATGAGTGGAGGGAATAAAAAATTAGAAGAATAATGTTAAGTGAGTTTAGGGAGTTTCGAGAAGAATGAATTAAGAAGATGATTTGTAGGAATCATGTAGGTTAACTAATTAATTGAAATTAATTAGCTAAGAGGAATATTTGTGAGGATTTGAGTTTTTTAGAAGAATAAAGAAAGGGATTGATTTATTAAATAAATCAATCATATGGTATAGTGACAATATTAATTATATTTAATTAATATTGAGAGGAATTTGAATTAACATAATTAATTAATTAATTATGCGAGGAATTAAAAATAATTAAAATAATTATTTATAAGTGTCTACACTTATTAGTAAAAATTTTCTCTTTTTACTCTATTTCTAGGTTGTTAGTGTAAGTTCCTTGGGGTTTGTTGATGGGTGCTACATAGCTTGGTATCAAAGAATAACTCATTATTTTTGGGTTCTACACTAGGTACTTTGGTTATGCATGAGACTATTATGCTAGTTAGATGTTTAGCATGGGATAGCCCAGTAGCTTTATCCCTCCTATTTATTTGTTGGAATTCCTAGTTTAGTGGCTTATAGTATTCCCTTGCATCTTGTCCAGTTAGGATGTCTTCTAGGAGTAGAGGATGTGGATGTAGTCTTGGTAGTCACATGGGGACTCATAGGCATCCTTGCCCCTAGGTTTCAGAAGATTCACACCATAGTGAGTCGTGCCAGGAGCATCCTGGTAGAGATGTGATACTGAAGTTAGTGGCAACACTATAGGATCTTCTTGGTCGTTTAGGGCTAAGACAGGAGGTGGATAGACATGAGGAGTCTCACCAGTCTGAGCAACAAGAGAGAGAGCGCTCACATTCTCCTAGGAGGAGAGTTTTTGATGACCAGGAGGAGTTAGTAGCTAGTCACATGAGCGACTTACTGAGCACTTTTTCTCCCATCTTTGATGGTTCATTTATCAGTATGGAGGTAGTAACCTGGTTGCTAGACTTGTGTCAATGTTTTTCTATGCACTTGTATAGTAGTAACACCAAGGGTAGGTGAGTCATTATGCACATACACGACTTTTTTTCCACATGGTAGCCTACAGAGGAGGGGAAGCTATAGTTAGAGATCACTACAATTAATTGGGAGTTGTTCTTAGAGAGATTCAGAGCCGGATTCTTCTTAGAGCACTGGAGACAGTGTAAGATTGATGAGTTCAATACCCTTACATAAAACAGGATGATATTAGACGAGTATGAGCAAAGGTTATTTGAGCTCAGGTAGTATGTAGGGATAGTAGAGGATAAGGTGATGCTTATTCAACACTTTATGTGATGACTTAGAGATTACATTGGTAGAGAGGTTCGTATGCACAAACCTAAGACCTTAGAGGCTGCAGTAGAGAAAGAGAGGATTTTTTAGGAGAATCACTCTTCGAGTATAGGAGGTGTTACAAGAGGACATGTAGGTAGTGTTCCAATTATAGGTACAACCGTTAGAGGTTCCTAGCAGCAGTCTATAGGTGTGGCTAGGAGCCACCCCACCTCTTTTCATAGTAGCTAGTGGTTTAAGTGGAGACAATCACAAGGTCAAAATTTTGTGAGAAGTGCTAGTTTTTTGGTTGATAGGAGTCACAATTGTCAACAACATAATAGGAGACCTTCTCCTATTCAGCCTACTCATAGTTCACAACTAGTCGCTAGTAGAGGCAGTGTTCAGCAACCGAGTGCTACATCTGATAGTAGAGTACATGAAAGAAGAGGATGTTTCATATGTGGGAAACAGGGACACATAGTAGTTTTGTATCCTCAGCACACATTATAGGTTTCTGGACAACAAAGGACAACCCCAGTAGAGCCCACTATTGGAGATTTAGGCATGACTCACTAGGTATTTGTGGGGTTGATAACTATCAGGCTGAGCATCAGGCCACAGTTGCTGAGAGATCAAGTGTGATAGATGGTATTCCTTGTTTTGTTTTATTTGATTCAAGAGCGTCAGATTCATTTATTACTCCTTATTTAGTTGAGAGATGCGGGCTTGCTACAACAAAGTAGGATGATAGGTGGTAGGTAGAGCTAGCTACAAGAGCTAGAGCCACAATGGATTTTCTCATGCTTAGGTGTCCTATAGTATTGGGAGATTTTCATACATCAATGGATCTACGTATTATGCCCTTGGGTTCGTATGACACGACACTTGGCATGGATTGGCTTTGGTTACACCAAGTGTAGATAGATTACAGGAGTAAGAGGGTACAATGTGTAGATGAGAGCGGGAAGAGTGTAGAGATTGTAGGCATTCAGAGGCCTATCTATCTTCTCATGATCTCTGCTATGCAAATGAAGAGGTGTGCATATAAGGGTTGTCATCTACTTGTAGTCAGGTTGAGAGATGTGGATGAGGAGATTAGTATAGAGGAGTTATTGCAACAACATCCTATCTTTCAGGAGTTTGCAAATTTTTTCCCTAGTGAGGTTCCATGTATGCCCCCACAATGAGATATAGATTTTAGGATTGATCTTGTGCCAGGAGCTAAGCCTCTCTAGGGATCCATACAGGATGACCACTCAAGAGTTGAGTGAGCTACAAGTGTAGCTTGAGGAGTTGTTAGAGAAGGGTTTTATACATCCTAGTGTATCCCCATGTGGTGCACTAGTGTTATTTGTGAAGAAGAAGGATGGTTCTCTCTGATTGTGCATTGATTACATGCAGTTGAATAAGGTGATGGTGAAGAACATGTGTCCCTTGCCTCAAATAGATGACTTATTTGACCAGATTAAGGATGCAAAGGTATTTTCTAAAATTGACCTTAAGTCCAATTATTACTAGTTGAGGATCCATGAGGTAGATGTACACCATACAACTTTTTGCACCAGGTATGGGCACTATGAGTTTACAGTTGTTCTATTTGGTCTCATGAATGCACCATCAATCTTCATGAGCCTGATAAATGGTGTGTTTAGGACATACTTGGAGAGATTCGTGATAGTTTTCTTGGATCACATTTTGATTTACTCTAGGTCAGTGGAGGAGCATGAGGATCATGTTAGACAGGTCTTGCAGTGTCTTAGGTAGAATCAACTATACGCCAATCTGGTGAAGTGTGAGTTTTTTTGGTTAGAGGTCAGATACCTAGGCCATGTTATTTTTATAGAGGGTATTGCAGTTGATCCCTCAAAGATTCAAGGGATAGTGGATTAGCTAGCACCCACTAATGTGGGTGAGATGTGTAGTTTCATAGGTTTAGCTGGTTATTACCACAGATATGTACAAGATTTCTCTCAAATTGATCACCCCATCACTTCTCTTCAAAGGAAAGGGAAGAAATGAATTTGGTCAAAGCATTGTGAGGTAGGCTTCAGGACACTTAAGGAGAGTTTGACTAGTGCATCGATTCTTGTAGTTCCAGATTCGTTAGGTGGCTTTGTGGTGTGTACTAATGCTTCATTGGGGGATCTAGGAGTAGTATTGATGCAAAATGGTAGAGTGATAGCCTATGAGTCAGGGAAAATCAAGGATCATGAGCTGAACTACTCCATTCATGATCCTGAGTTAGCAATAGTAGTACATGCATTGGTTCATTGGAGGCATTTTCTCTTAGGGATTCGACTCAAGATGCACATGAATCACCATAGTTTATAGTATATATTTATGCATTCAAATTTGAATTCTAAGCAAAGGTGTTCGATGGAGTTCTTTTTTGAGTATGACTTCGAGGTGAAGTTCATGATGAACTTATAAGGCACTGAGAGGGGGGTTGAATCAGTGATAATAAAAATAATACAAATTTGAATATCAATTTCACCAACTTAAAACTCACTAGACATGTAAGAAATAGCACCAAGTATGAAATCACCACACAAAGCATAAAATACATGACACAAGAGTTTATACATGGAAATTCAAAATGGGAAAAACCATGATGGGAGTTAGTACCCACAAGATCCACTATCTGCAGTATAGAGATCTGACCGGTTAAGGTCTACAACACCCAGTTAGGGGCACACCCTGTTAGAAGTGTCCAAGCCCAGTTAAAATATTTACAAAAAGGGCTAGTGAGGACCAACCCTATTAGGAGCTATCCAAGTAGCTGGGATTTGCAAACATGAGTTAATGTGTCACTTATTTAAAGGATTTAATTATTAAAATTGTTAGGATCTGATTGCACCCTATTAGGAGTGACCTTGTACAAGGATTTTGTTGCTGAAACTATTAGGGAGACAACAAATAAAAATGATCTTAGTATAACACCTTCTGTGTCTGATAAGATCCACTTCAAAAGATTATAACATCACAAAGACTTCATCTCTCAATTCCTCTGATCTTCACACTATCAGAAATATAAAATTCGCTCATCACATATCACACGATCAAGCTCATGTATATATATCCTTTCGTACCTCGTCACCTAAATAAAATCATTATAAGGTCGGCTAGAACCTTGTTACAATTCCCTAGGTTCAATGCATCTAGACAATATTGCATTGTATGCTTTAGTTATGTCGGCCATGAACTTATCTTCATCTTATAGTCTTCAATGCTACTACAAAACCACATTTCAATCTTCATGATTTTCATGTACTAGTTGTTGGAATGTAACATTGTTTGTCATTTACTGATTGAAGTCCTAATTACCAATCCTAATAAAAACTATCTCTGCTTTATCGGTTAAGTCTAGCCGATTGAACTGTAAGACTAAGATGACTCAAAGAAACATAGTTCCATCAATGGCAACATACAAAATAGTCATTATACATAAATCTAATCTCTATTCACAACAACCATATACTAGTTGAATCAAGAAAACACACATTACCGGTTTAGTTCAAATGATCAAATTCCAACAATCTCCCCCTATGGCATTGATGGTAACACTTAGGAAAAGTTTATCAACGAAGTGTGCAAAACAAAAATTGATGTCATGACATACAGCCCCCCTTAGAAATTGTATGTCATTACAAAAATGAAATGAAATACATTACTCCCCCTTAAGAGTACATACAAATTTTGACTGGAATCTTAACTATTTCTACTCCCCCTTTGACAACAATGCCAATTGCCAAATACATACATTACATCAAAATTTGTCAGCAAAACTGCATATATAAAAAGTGTTAAAGTCTTTACAATGAAATTATTAAGAAAACATCACTGTAATGAAACTTCAACTGCTTAATATCAGTGTCCCATGTTTACAACAGTGTCTCGATAATCTCAACATGTGTCAATATCTGTGCAACAAACTCCTCCATAGCATCAACTGTACTCATCTCAAGAGTAGCCAAAATTGCCTTTGACTCCTTGAAAGATCTTTGAATAATATCTATATTCGGAAGTAGATAAATCTAGAGTTCTTCAATAGTGATTTGACCCATTTCACTTGCTCATGTTCACAAAGTTCTAACTAGTTACCAAAAGTGATCACTAAGTCATGTACTCGTATGAAAGTTTCACTTAAATTTTGTATTTCCTTCTCAATATCAACTCTCTTCTTTCTCACGTCTGCACAAAATAGTGAAAATTGGGAAATATTAGCCAAAATCTTATAGCCGGTTTCCAATCCAGTCTTCAACAAATCTTTATTCTGTTAGGGATACTTCTCCTTTATCTATCTCAACCATTAACTGTTCTCCCCTTTTCTTCTTGTAATCCTTTGTGTATACACCTAAAAATGGTCTGAAGATAATTAATTGAATAAGCAATTATTTAATTAATCCTCCTTCCAGATTTAATTGAATTCATTAGCAATTTGATTAAATTCTTCCACTCATCTACTTATTAATAAATCTAAGGATTTATTTAATAGGTTCATTTCAATTATCCCCTTTGATTAATTAATTCAAATTAATTAATTCTTCCCCATCAAATTAATTTCTTCTAATCTCCTAATTAATTAAACAAATCAATTTATGAGTTGTTGAGAATTAATTAGTATTTTCCTATTATTTGAATTTCTAAATTCAAATTACCCACATGCCTCCTAACTTCTAACCACCTAACCTAACCACTTCTAAACCTAACCCATTCCATTTAACCCTTGGTTTAATTAAACCTACCTTATCTTGCACATCCTAACCTCCTTATCCTAACCTCCTATGGTGTGGATACTCTCCCTTGGAGACACATCGCATTCTTGGGCCACATGTCCCCTCTCTTGGAATCCTCTTGACACTTGTCACCATAGAGATGACAAATGTTCCCTTTCATCTAACCTCTTCTAGAAGCTTCTTGGCACTTGTCACCATAGAGATGACAAATCTTCCCTTTCATCCAATCTCTTTTCCAATCTCCAATTTCACCATTGATATCTTCAAACTTAATCTTGGCCGTTGATTTCTGCCACCTCACCCCTGGCCTTGGAAATCCTATAAATAGACCCCATTTTGGAGCAATAATCATCCCATCTCATTTTCATTTTAGGCATTGTTACTATAGGCATAATATATCTTAGCATATCGTTTGAGCATTGTTATTATAGGCAATTGCATTCTTAGATCTAGCCTATTTTTTTGAATCATGTAGTTTAATCTTCTCTTTTCTAGCTTCAATGAATCATTATCATCTCAAATCCTCCATCTAGGTGTAGTCAAGTCACTAGAATTTTCTTATCCAGATCTGAGAGCAAATCTATAGGCATTTATTAGGAGGCAATAGATCGATTAGCCATGGTTTTATCTTTACTTGTTTTAAATTTTCTAACCATGCTTGTAATGATCTATTGAGTTTTTTGTGTTGCAGCTACAGGTATACACTTCATAGGCACGAAATTTTGGCACCCACCATGGGGCCAAAATTATAATTTTTGGCCTCTCAAGCTTCATCAACATTCATCTCTACCTAGGTCTGGTTTAGAAACTCGTATGAGCTCCTTTTCTGGCTCATACGAACTTCTTTGTGAAGTGGCATGATAATATTTCTTTACTCATATAGCCTCATTTCTCTGTCATATGCGCCTATTTCTTCTTTCGTACAAGATCTAAAGTTCTATCGCACGAGTTGGTAAAGTTTTTCATATGACTTTCTGCTTCGGGTTTTTTAATTAGACTACATTTTAGTGTTTTTAGGTTTTAATTCGATCATTATTCATGCTAACCCTGGTTTGCTTATGATTTTTTTGGCAGCCTAACTACTTTTGCAAGACTATTGTCAAAGATATGCTAGCCAAAGACCTATTTCAACCAAACACATCATGATTACTAATGGATCTATTTTGTAGGTTGCCTAAAAATAATTCAACAAAACTTTGTGTATTTCTTAAATTTTTCTAGGCACACTTGTCTTTTGCTAAATGAATGAACAATCATGTATTTTGTGTTTGTGATGATAGGAGAGTATTCTCTCACCTTTCTTAGGTGATAAGAAAGCTACACTCATCTTTACTTTCATTAGTGCATATCTTTAGCGGTCCTGCCCTGCTAGGGAGCTAATAACTCTTAGCTATTATGGTCGGTGAGAGGGGAACCACCTAAGTGGGAATGGCTAATGCCAAGTAATCCAACTCACTATCAAAATTATGTGATTTGATGAAAATCTTGTTAATGCTAGTACTTGAGAATAACTCTCCTTCGTACCTTCGGGTATATCAAACCTTGGTTTTCAAGGTTGGGAGACCTCTTAATTGAGTATTATACTTCGACGTGCCAAATGGATCCCTTATTAGTTCTAGTTAAATTAGAAGCTACCCAATTCACCTCCGAATGGGTGATAATCTTTGTGCAAGAGAGATAGTAACTCTCACAAGACACTTGCCATATCGTGCCCCCATTAGCATTTGGAGTTGGATAATATGACATTGAGAATCCATTGCATGAGACTCAGCGATTTTATTTTGATTAGCTATTGGGTGTGTATGTAAGTTTGCAAGGAAATGCTTTCTCTCCTCAACCAACTTCCTTAGGGTTTAGTGTGCTTGAGGTCACTTGTCATATCGCATGTTTTCTGTGTATTCATCCCTAAATTGAAAAATTAGACATCTAAAACTGGAAAACATAAGCAAAACAACAGACTTCGGTGATCAAAATTCTACCAAACAAACACATTTACCTTTGTTCTGACATTTGTCCTACGAAACATTAATCTTTTCATATGGTTAAGAAAATTTTGTCATATGGGCTGGTCATTTGTCGTATGAGATTAATCTTTTGTCATATGGCTAAGTAAGAATTGTCATATGAGCCTATTCTTTTTCACATGAAAATCCTAGTTTGTTGTATGGCATTGTATCTTTTGTCATTTGGGACTGTATAGTTTGTCATACGAGTCTTTGTTTCTGCCAGTCCAGGGTTGTGTCCTTCATTCCTTTTTCAGATCTATCATTTTTGCTTGATCAATTTGCAGTAATAAACACCCGGTTATCTATCGCTTTGTGCTTGGATTGTCTCCCTTGTTTTCTTGGTCAACTTATCATCCATCAAATCAGACTTTAGAACATAAACATCTTAAGATTTTCAAGTGCTCACCCTCAACAAGTTCAAGATCTAAACATCTCAGAGTGCATTATCACCCTCTTTGGTAAACTGATCACTAAAACACAGTTTCTCATTAGGATCTATCATCCTTTATCACAAAAATGAAACGTTTGGTCAGGATAATCTTTTCCCACATCGTAGGATATATCATTGCTATTGGACTTGGTTTTTATGAAATCATCATCATTGCACTCCTAAACCGAAGATCGAAAAACTTGCAAAGTTTTAGACACTTGAATCATCCTTTTGTGTCATATTGTGCTATCACATTTACATTGACAATTGATCACTTATCAAATTTTTTTTTGGATAATCGAATTCTAGCACAATATCTAACACACGTGTATGCCCATTTTAACCAGAGCTCATAGATGAAAGATTGCAGAGACTAAAATTGAAACATTGGAAACAACTGAAGAGCATATAACCATCGAACATGAAGATGAAATACAAGTTGAAGGAGAAATAATAGAACAAAATATCAGAGACATCAAAAAAGATCCTCAATTCGATAAATTTATGCAGAAATTATTGGAGGGAGAAAAAGAAAAATATTTCCTAATGTTAGCAAAATCTGGTGCTACACTTCCCCAATATTTTGATGTGAACAAATTGACACAAAGGAAAAGTGATACCCCCCTAATAACAAACAATATGAGGATATCTTTGGTCTTAAAATGAACGACATGTCAATTCCCAATAATACTAGAACCAATGAAGAAACTTACACACCCAAAAGAGATGAAGTAGAAATTTTGAATAACATTCAATTCAATGAAGATACAAGAAGGGCTAGAGATGAAACAAGAAGAGATCCAGATCCTCCTACAATGCAAATTCATGGTTATGCAAGAACAAATCATGTTGATAATCCTATCACAACTCTCACACAATAGCTACAAACACAAATTCAAGATATGCAAAGAGGAAATGTTAGACGATACTCACTTCAAGAA